>NC_066618.1:31555639-31855639 GCF_025201925.1 Gopherus flavomarginatus | reverse complement strand
GAAGTTAGATAAAAAGCAAATTACTCTTTCAGTATGCAACATATTACTTTATTGCTTAAAATCCAGAACCTTAACACAGAAGAACCAAAAAACAGGGAGAAAATAGGCTGCTCCCTAAGGCAAAGAGGCACAACTCAACTCACCTTGCTGTAGCCTGGCTCTTAGCAAATGATTGATCACACTCATCCTAACAGAGGCCCCTAGCCTGCAAGCAGGACCAGTAAACCCCTTACAAATTAAAATGACAGCCTGCAGTACACCACACCAAGTGCTGGTGAAGACAACTTATACCGTATTTATAGACTTCTCCTTTTAGCGTGTGAAGGTCCTGGGAAAAGATGATCATTAATCCCAGTACCAGCTCCACTACTTTAAAAGTGATACAAGCAATGGGATATATATATATATATATATTCACTACAGAGTTAGTAACTAAAATAAGTTGAATGTTATTTGTTAGGTCTGATTGTGTCATACATTTGTGCTGTGATACTTAACCAAGTCTCTCTACTGCTTTAGTATAACAAGAAGTTTAAGACCTGATACTTTGCTGCTGTAACTTCAGCTGGGGGACTGGGCAGACCACAGCTAGCACAGAATCGGGGGAATACAAAGGTGCCTTAAAGCCTAGTCTCAGGGATGAGACTGAGGCCTCAATCCTGCAATGTGAGTTGTAGGGGCAGACCCCTGCAATTGTGCAGAGCCTCAGTGAAGTCAATGGAGCGCCATTTGATCACAAGGAGCTTATTAGCATGGGAATCATGCTTAAGACCATGTCTTTTCACACTCACCCATAATTTGCCTGCACCCTCTCTTTTCTACCTTGCCTACTCATAAGGAAATAGGTATACTAGAGGTTTGAGATTTGCCACCAGAGCACAGATTTCTAGAGCTACCATAGCACTGCAAATTTCCTGTGCCCTCATATAGCCACTGCTTGCACTTCTTGCAGAGCGCAACCACTCTGTTGTACTCCACACAAAGACAAGCAGGATCATGGCCTTAATATTACCAGTTTCTTGGATTATTTTAAATTTGTCAAAATCCGTGAATAAACTTAGTGATCATGAAACTGAAGGACTGAAAGAGCACTGGTACTGAAAAGCACAGTGCAGTCTGGTTCCATGCAAGTTTCCTTACAGAGCTCTCATAGGAGGAAATGGTGACAATTTTTAAAGAGCTGTATAATATAACACTAATAGCATAGTGTTTGTAGCAATACAAGTCAAGATAATGATGGGGGTAATGCAGTCATGTCCTCCAAGTCATATTCGGTGAGTTTGAAAAAGTATTATTTCCACCTATATACAGAACTGCACAGTTACCAAGTTCTAGTATTTAGGACAGGGGCATTGTCTTTAAAAATCACTACTGCAGGCAGGATTCAAACTATTGGTCTATTTTGTTTTTCCATAGTAAATTCTTTGTTTCATCTCATCTTGATTTGCAAAACCCAATGGGCTCCTGACCCATGTATCGGGTGTCTATTTTAAACTACAATAAGAAATTTTAAAATATTAATTCCTGGTTATTTTTTCCTTTCTTTCAAACTAAATTTTAATCATTTTATTTTTATGGTACCAAGTGGTCGTGAAAGCCACGTTCTCCAACTCTTGACTGGAGAAGAAGCTAGGAAGTCTTGGAGATAAGAGTTGTTGCAGGGATTCTCAACCAGGAGGGTCACAACCACTCTGTCTTGCCCAGATTGCTAAATAGGAAGAAGGACTCTAATTAGATCCTGTAGATAGGAGGGGCATCTTGGTATGGGAAAAGGTTGAGAATCACTGAGCTACTGGTAACCCTTTTTGAAAAGTACTTTGGTTTATCTTCAGCATATATGTAAACTGGGTTTGTTGTTTTTGTTTGCCATTACTGGTAATTTCTACTTCCCTGGTTTTCACCGCAAGAGAACACTATAAATAAATCTAAATGTCTTCAGTTGCCTTCACTGTTTAGACAGTTCCCACTGAAATTAGGTCACTGAACTAGAGAACAGGCTTCCCAACTGGCTCCCAAACCCACATTGCAGCAGTAGTGCCACATGGTCATTCTAGGCCACATGAGATATTACCTCTCATCCCACAGTGGTCAGGCATACTACTAAAAGGTTCATCTGAGAGTCACTAACTCCCCACTTAATTAGTGATATTTTATCACATCAGTGTCAAGCATGGTAGTTTCCTATTTCATACCCATGAGTGCATGTATGGTTTGGAGATAGAAACATGAAATCAAAGCTCCTCTTAAGTGTTTTCATGTCAGGGGCCAGGGTAGGAAATCACATGAAATAGGATATTTAAGTTTTATGTTTCTGTTCCCAGACTAGATATAAAAAAATTATAGGAACAAACTCTGGTCATAGTGTAGTATCATGTGCTGAAACCTCATCACATTGCCACATCACCAACTAAATTGAGTAAAGATCTGGGTGCAGTAAAATGACAGACCCTTTGGCAAAAATCAGTCTTCAAATTTCATAGGGAAGTATATTTGTTAACCGATTCAAGACAAGGGTCTGCAGAGTTGAGCCTTGGAAGTGCTACAGCTAAAACCATGGAAATCCAATTTAAATTTGAATAGTAAGTATCTTTGTTGCAAATGGGTACAGACATAAGAGTCCTTGATACACATCTCCTGCTAATTTAACCTTAATCTGGAGGATGGAGGGGAAGAAATCCATACAGCAGATTTCAGATAAAATATGCAGTCTATTTTTCCTCAGACATTGTTAACAAAGGGAAGTTAAACAGAACTTTAACCTTAATCTTTCTTATGAATATGTTCTGAGGGCCTGGCCCTGCATCTCTTACACTTTTATGATAGGTAAGGTTTCTCAGTCTGATGTCCATAAATTCAGCTCCAGGGAACAGAGAGCACCTGTTACTGGCCCAAAAAACACCTTAAAGCAAGAGTATGTCTTCAGAAATCAGAATGTTTAAAAAAATTCAGAATTCTCTCTTACTAGTAATGTGCATAAAATCATTTTCATAATTTTAAAACAATGAAATAGGAAAAGAAATTTCATAGTTAAATTATTTTATTTAACCTAAGTTATATTTATTCATATGCACATTGAACAAACAATAGAGTACTTGATCCATGCAAGGAAAATAATCTGAAGTTGTATTTTAAATACGTGGGGCCACCTATTCAATTTACACAATTTCCTCACTGGTGAAATGGGGATTGTGCTTACCTCAAAGGGTTGTTGTGAAGCTGATGGATTGTTAGTACAGTACATAGTTATCCTCAGATGGAAGTTGCTCTATAAATACAAAGTATTATTTTACCTTCCTAGTCACAACCAACATTCTGTCCTTGACAAAAGAGAAAAGAGGAAAAAGAGGAGCTCAATGTAGGTCACCAACCCAGCTATTAGATATTAGTTGTTGAGCACTGAAAGGAAGGAAGAGACTAGCAATCTTGATTGGTGACTAGTGAACTTTGGCCAAGACATCTATGTACCGGATAAAAAGAAACAAAATACTTTTGCTATAGGGTAAAGTATGTCACAAAAAGGATGCTGGATACTCTAAAGAATTCCTACCATTTACAGTCCATATGGTAAAAATACAAAAAGGAAAGGAAGACTTGATGTGTTCATTGATCACTTAATGGACATGGGATGAAAAGAAGACAGGGGTGCCCTAGGTACTATCTGCGGTTCTTCTGTACTAACTACAAGCTAAGGAAGAAGATTGATACAGGACACCAACTGAGGAGGCAGCAGTGGTGAAGAGAAAAGGCATTTGAATTGATAAATACTGGCATAGCTTTATTGGTGACAGTCAGTTGGGATTTGACATCCTCCACTTAACCTGAAGGAGTACCAACATCCTATAATCAAAAGCAATAGGGCCTGTTAGACAGAATTTAACTAAAGGTAGGAAAGGAAAAGAAGAGATGCTTTTGCTTACTTCAGATAATCTAGCCAGTACTTAAAACACACAAAATAAAGCAGGAGATGGAGTTCTCCTGAAACAAATGGCAAATAAGACAAAAAGTCAAATATTAGCTCTAGTAAAATGTCTGTACCAGAAATGCAAGGAATTTAGCAAGCAGGCAAGAATGAAATACTGTACATAACTGAAACCTGGTGTGATGATTCTCATAAATAGAATGAGAGTTTTAGTTTGGTACAATATAAATAAAGAGACATAAAAATGAAAGAAGTGGTAGCATTACACGTCAAAATATTTACAATACCAGCAACCTCCATTTCAACAATGAAGCATATTATGGGTGACATCCTTTCAGTTAGAATAGAAAGAATGAAGCATACAAGAGAAACTACAGTGAACATTATAATGAATGCATAAAGCCTATTAGAGACTTATCTGTATCTACATATTTGTCCAATGGCATGAAATAGACTTGGCTCAGATGACTCAATGCATCTGATACAGAGGTGGGCAAACTACAGCCCACAGGCCACATCCGGCTCACAGGACCCTCCTGCCAGGCCCCTGAGCTCCTGGCCGGGAAGGCTAGCCCCACCTCCCCCACAGCCTCAGCTCACAGTGGCAAGCTCCTGGGGCGGTGCCGCTGTAGAGCTGCGGCCTGACCCAGTGCTCTGTGCTGTGCAGTGGCGTTGCTGGCTCCAGCTGGGCAGCATGGCTGCCTGTCCTGGTGCTCTGGGTGACGTGGCTGTAGCACTGCCAGCCACCGGTGCACCAGGCAGCGTGGTGAGGGGGCAAGAGTGGTTGGATAGAGGGCAGGGGAGTTCGGGATGGGGAGCAGGGGTGTGGATAGAGGTCAGGGCGGTCAGAGGGCAGAGAACAGGGGAGGTTAAATGGCAGGGTTGGGGAGCAGTCAAGAAGGAGAGGTGGATTGGATGGGGTGGCAGGGGGTAATCGGGGAGGGGTGGTCAGGGGACAGGGAGAAGGTGGTTGGATTGGCAGGGGTCCTGGTGGGGGCAGTTAGGAAGTAGGGAGGAATCCCGGGGGGCCATCAGGAGGCAAGAAGCAGGAAGGATAGATAGGGGGCAGGGCCAGGCCACACTTCGCTGTCTCAGGAGGCACAGCCGCCCCTTACCAGCCCGCCATACAATTTTGGAAATTGGATGCAGCCCTCAGGCCAAAAATTTTGCCTGCCTCTGATCTGATCGGTTGATTAGACATTGTAGAAGTGCATGGCCATTCCTCCCTATCTATCTCCAAGAGAGGCCATACCGCCTCACCATCATGCACTTAGAATGATAACCTGTAAAAGGGGAGAAATTAGCTGTCTCTAAAGTCAAGGCTCTCTGGGCTGGGCCGAGCATTAGTCTGTCATCAGAGCTCAAGCCCTCAAGTAGGGTGATGCATCCAAACAATATAAGGGACTCTGGCCCTCAGGTAGAACAGAGTAGTAGACAGTCCCAGAGCCCAAGCCCTTCAGCAGGGCAGGGCACTAAACAGTCTAAGGCTCCAGCCCTCAGGCACAGCAGTAAAGGGTTGAGCATCCTAGCTCTGGCAGATGATAGACTAATACAGGCCTCCTGGTCTAAGGTGGGAAAGCTGCCACCCCAGGGATCAGGTGGATCTAGGCCCACCCTACTCCACCAGGTCCCAGCCAGGGCCCTAACATTGTCAGAGTGTTCTACCACAACACCCTGACCTGAATTCAGGCACCAAAGCAATCAGCCTAGAGTCAGCTGTCCCTGGGCTACTTCATACCCTCCCCTCAGCATATACCTGGGTCCAGAGATCATCCTCCATCTCCGTAGGATACACCGCCAGTGGCAATCCCAGGAACTCCTCAACATCAAGCACATCTGACAACTCTGGTGAGTCCTCAGAACAGCAGATATCATCTGCAAGTTCCTGCACCAGCCATGAGTTAGAACAGGAGTCGGCAACCTATGGCACACATGCCAAAGATGGCATGTGAGCCGATTTTTAATGGCACACTGCATGGAGTCCCAGCAGGCAGCAGTGTGCCATTAAAAATCTTGCCCAGCCCGGCCTGGCCCACTCTTCTCCACTCTCCACTTCCCCACCCCCTCCCACGGGGGGAGGGGGTAAGGGGCAGGGGGAAGAAGCTTGGTCCTGCTGACTCCCCTGCGTCTTTCTGCAGTGTGCTGGGTTCCTGCCCCTTCTCCTTGTCTCCGTCCCTCCCTCCCTTCCTTCCTCCCTGCCGGCTGATCAGCTGATGGCCTGTCATGGTATAATTCCCCACTCTGAACCTTAGCGTCCAAAAGATGGGGTACCAGCATGAATTCCTCTAAGCTCAATTACCAGCTTAGTACTTGTAGCGCTGCCACCAACCAGGAATTCCAGTGCCTGGTACACTTTGGTCCCCCCAAAACCTTGCCCGGGGACCCCCAAGACCCAGACCCTCTGGATCTTAACACAAGGAAAGTAAACCCTTTCCCTCACCGTTGCCTCTCCCAGGCTTCCCCTCCCTGGGTTACCCTGGAAGATCACTGTGATTCAAACTCCTTGAATATTTAAACAGAGAGGAAAATTTACCTTCCCCCCTCCTTCTCTCTCCCCCTCCCAGATTCTCCCTGAGAGAGATAATAATCCTAACACAGAGAGAAATTAACCTTTCTCCCCACCAATTCCCTGGTGAATCCAGACCCAGTCCCCTGGGGTCTCACCAGAATAAAAAAACAATCAGGTTCTTAAACAGCTTTTAATTAAAGAGAAAACAGTAAAAAATATTTTTGTAAATTTAAAATGGAATAAGTACAGGGTCTTTCAGCTATAGACACTGGGAATACCCTCCCAGCCTAAGTATACAAGTACAAATTAAAATCTTTTCAGCAAAATACCAATTTGAACTCCTTCCAACCAAATACTCATTTGAACTCCTCCCAGCCAAATACACATTGGCAAATAAAGAAAACAACCATAAGCCTAACTCGCTTTATCTACCTAGTACTCACTATTCTGAACTTATAAGAGCCTGTATCAGAGAGAATGGAGAGAAACCTGGTTGCACATCTGATCCCACTGAGCCCCCAGAGTGAACAACAACCAAAATCTAACAGCACACACACAAACTTCCCTCACTCAAGATTTGAAAGTATCCTGTCCCCTCATTGGTCCTCTGGTCAGGTGACAGCCAGGCTCACTGGACTTGTTAACCCTTTACAGGCAAAAGAGATATGAAGTACTTCTGTTCTATTAACTCTTACTTAATGGCATGGCCCTTGGGAGGAGCAGAGTCAGCATGCTTGCTGCTCCCAGCAGAGGCAGAGAAGAAGCAGGGGCAGGGCCTTGAGGCAGAGGTTGGTGGAATCAGGGCATATCTTCTCCAGCCCCCTGCCGTGAGCACCCCATGAACCCAGCCCTCTGCCCTGACCCCCCCCATACACACACCCAGCCCTCTGCCCTGAGCCCTGCACAACCCCCAGGCCCCTGCCCTGAGCCCCCCTCACACACACCCAGCCCTCTGCTTGACTCCTTCACCCTGCCCCCATGACCCCAGCCCTGACTCTGGCACCCCCACACATACCCTGGCCCCCCAGGCCCTGACACCTGCACCCCCCCCCCACATCTCCAGCCCTCTGCCCTGACTCTTGCACCCCCCACATACCCAGCCCCCCCACACCCCATGCACCCCCCACATCCTGACTCTTGCACCCCCCACATCCCCACCCCAACCCAGAGGACCAAACGGGAGCTCCTGCACCACCACCACTACATTCCCACCTGCATCCCTCACACCAAATGGGAGCTGCCCAGGTAAGCGCTCCACACCCAAACCTCCTGCCCCAACCCTGAGCCCACTCCCTCATTCTAGTTCCTGGCCTGACCCTACAACCCCAGCTCTGTGCTCAGTGCACTCCCACCCTCAGCTCAGTGCAGAGAGAGAGGAAGAGAATGGGATTGAACCAGGGAGAAGGTAGGTACCCACTGTATGTGGGCAGGGCCGGGACCCCACACTGGCAGCCGGCTGAGCGGGTCCAGCAGCCAGGATCCCAGCTGGCAGAAGCCGGCAATGGAACCCCAGACAGGCAGTGGGCTGAGCCACACAGCCCACTGCCAGTTGGGGTCCCAGCCGCTAGCCCCACACAGCCTGCAGCCGGTCTGGGGTTCTGGCTGCCAGCCCCTTGCCAGCTGGGATCCCGGCCACAGGCCCCGCTTAGCCCGCTGCCAGCCTAGGGGAACAGAACCCCAGACCAGCAGCGGGCTGAGCGGGCCGGCAGCGTAAGATCAACATTTTAATTTAATTTTATATGAAACTTCTTAAACATTTTGAAAACTTTGTTTATTTTACAATACAACAATAGTTTAGTTATATAATATATAAACTTATAGAGAGAAACCTTCTAAAAAACATTACAATGTATTACTGGCACGTGAAACCTTAAATTAAAGTGAATAAATGAAGACTCGGCACGCCACTTCTGAAAGGGTGCCAACCCCTGAGTTAGAAGCATCTGTCTCCCTCAGCAACCCCACTGAACTGCAGGGCCCACCTTTTGTACTTCCTTTTCCTGTCCCATCTCTCTATGTCTGGCAGGGTGGGTGTGGTCCTCCTGGTTCCATCCACCAGGGTGTGTGTGGCTTTCCCTCCCTGTCAATCTCAAAGGGAAGCTATGCCCCCTCACTACAATGTATTTCAGCTGCTTTTGGATTATAGGTTATTAGAATTGTTAATGTTTAAGGTGATGCATGTTTGAAATAAGAGTCAATATATTATTCAGTAAAGCACTGCTGTAATGATTGCAATTTATGCCCTTTTACGTATAGCATTGTGTTTGCTGTTTTTCTTGTTACACCTTTCTCTTCTAAATCTTCAGCATGTAAATTACATTAACTTGAACTCCATTAGACTAAGGGCTTGTCTACATATACAGCACTGCGGTGGCGCAGCTGCACTGAGGCAGCTGCACCATTGCAGCACATCTGGTGAAGATGCTCTGTGCTGATGGGACATTTATTCAAACCCTTGAGCGACATAAGTTATGCCAACATAAGCTGTAGTGTAGACATAGCCTAAGACTCAAAAAGCCTGTGACCCTATGAGGGAAACCATTCCTCTGGGGTCAGAGGCCTGCAGCTAGCTGATTAGCACCCCCCTCCTGCTCCCACTGCACCTGGGAAAACAGCTGGAACTTAATTAGCCGATCCTCAAAAAAGGCAGCAGGAAACAGAGGAGGGAAGATAGTAATATCATCCAGAAAACTGAGGGGCTTGTGGCTATGTGCCCTAGGGACTGCTGCTGGAACAACTGCAGAGAGGAATGGCTCTAGAAACCAAATGGACAAAATGTGGAGTTCTTTTATTACTGAGGCTCTGAAGTATGAGCCAGGAAATTTTGGGTTGCTGAACTTACCGGTGTAAGGGACAGATTTGGGGAAGCAGCTACTCAGGCTGCACAGACTTTGAGGAAAGAGTCTGTGAGGTCTTGTTTTGTTAAGATGGCTTAAAATAAAAACTAACCCTGCTGAAAACAGCTTTTCTGGATTCTGTGAGAGCACTTCAGTGTTACCCCAACGAGTGAGATAAGCTGGCTCAGCAAAAACAAAGGTTACTCTGGTAGGAGGAGGGTGCTATAAGATAGGCCCCAATCCTTTACATATGGCACCTGAGCAGAGACCCTGACCTGAACATCTTCATCAAGAAGAGCCACAGAGGAGATACTTTGACTAATGGTGAATGAAAAACTGTCAGAACAATAGAAACTGCCAATTTCAGCAGGCACTCCTGGCCTGCATCTGAGTGGAATAGACAGTTCCAAGTACAAATGGCCTGCTTTCTCTCTTAGTGGTTGCCAAATTACCCTTGAATTTTTTTTACCTTAGATAACACTAATGAATATTCCCTGCCACGGAGGCCAGGCCTGCCCCAGAACTTCACCCAGTCTCACTTTTTCCAAGATGGGCAGCAGTGATAACCCAGAGGCCTACCTGACCACATCACCACCACAGCAGGCTGGAGGAGGAGTTCCTGGGTGGTGCAACTGGCCCTGTACCTCAACAGAAAGGCCCGAGCAGCTTATCAGGGCCTGAGGGTGGATGAGGCACAATCCTATACAATGCTAAAGGCAGCCATCATGGACCGCCTCAGTCTTTCTACAAAGGTTTATCATAAGAAATTTCACTGGAGCTATTCCCTAATGGGGCACACCCCAGGCAGTAGCTCAAAATCTCTGGGACTTGGCTACCTGATGGTTAAACTCAGAGGCCAAGACAGTGGTAGAGCTCATGAACAACATTGTCCTAGGAGAAATACCTGCACATTCTCCCCAGGTTTGCAGTGCCATAGGTTTGACAGTGTTGCCCCGCATTCACTGCAGTGGCAGTCAAGAAAACTGGAGGCCGAATTATCTAGGAGTAGGAAGGCTAGTCTCTTGGTGGGCCAGCCACACTTAAAGTGGCAGCAAGAGACAATAACCTACCAACCCAACAGTGGTTGCAGTATGGGTCTCCCTTGAGCAACTGAACTTTACCTCCATCACAGGCCCCCACACCAGGAACTGGGGCCCCACAATCCACTGGTCTGTGCTTCAGCAGAGAGGTAAGCTAAAGTGCAGGAAAATGGGAAGTGTGAGAGCAGTCAGTTAGCCTCAGAGAGAGCACCAGACACTTCCTTCTAGAAAACAAAAATTTAATACATAAACATTTGAAAACAGTATTTGGAATGCTTTTGACTGTTTGGCACTAGATCTACTGGTGTTCCTTATACACCAAGTGTACATAACTACACAAGGACATGGCAGTGCAGAATCTGACCAAAGACCTTGTCATGCCCCCTTCCCTAACACACAGTGTAAGTAAATTAAAAAGAAAGTGCTTGGGGAGCTCTGAACGGAAAGAGCTATAGAAGAGCTACATATCAATTATGTAATCAGAAAAATGAACAGCAGTCTGATAGTTGGTAGAAAATCATATGCATCTACAGGAAATTGATGTCAGCACTCAGAGATCTAACTGATAAACTTATTAAAAAGTTACTTTTGTGGTTTGTCCCTTTTAAAAATGGTTGTGGTGTGTGGTGAATAGTACAGTTGTTGCTGTTATGTCATTCTGTGTTGGTCAGTGGTAAGAAAAGAAAATCCCACATCCCCCAAGTTAGTACTGACTCACTTTAAAGTAACGTTTCCCTGCTTTGTTCTTTTGAACTGAAATATTTTTCCTTCTCTTGATGCTCCTCCTCTTTTGGAATAGCCCCCTGGTAGCCTCAGTGGAGAACAGGCAGGTGTGCTTACAGCATAGAACCTGTCTTTAAAAGGAACACTGTTGCTGTTTACTGAAAGTTGGTGAGCCTGATTCTGATCACCCTTAAACCAATTTTACATGAGTGTAACACCATATTGTGAAGTCTTGGTCCTATTGAAGCCATTAACAGAAGGCAGCCATTGTGGGCCCACTTAGCCCTACCCCAGATTTCTCTGTGACATCAATGTGGTAGTGAAGAATAGACTTCAGCCGATGTCAGAAATAGAGTGACCAGAAGTCCCGATTTTATAGGGACAATCCCAATATTTGGGGCTTTGTCTTATACAGGTACCTGTTAACCCCCCATCCCCATCCTGATTTTTCACCCTTGCTATCTGGTCACCCTAGTCAGAAACAAGTCTCTTACAAGTGACACTATGTGCATGTACCCAGCTTTGATTTGCCACACCATTCATATGCCCTTTTGAACCAGTTCTGAACAGGTCAGGGTCAATGTGCAGCCAGCCTTCACAGGTTGGGACAACAAAAGGATCCGATATACAGTTGTGGATAAAGACAGAATGTCACATATCACTGTGATGGCTTCCCTCTGACCAAATTTGATGGTGGTCTGAGGGCTCTGCACTTTGCTAATGAGGCTGCTGCAAATTGGCTTGTCAAGCTCCACATCCATTAAGAAGACTCCTGATTTACACTGGTGTAACTGAGATCAGAATGTGGACCAATGTCTCTCTTAAAGCAGAAAATTAGAAACTGAAGATTCTTATTTACAGCTGAGTAAGGATGTGGGGAGAAAGAATAGATTTGTAGTGGCCAATGGGAGGCTCTCAGCTATTCTGCTTGTGTAGGATCTGGAGCAGTCTTTCTTGCTGCTGCTTTAGAATTGACCACATGTTTACCCTGTGCCTACTTCCAGAAGTCATGCTAGGAAGGGGAAGGAGTGTGGCACTGACTGGCTCTCCACTAACCAAGATGCCATGCCCACCTGGGATGCCACCAGGCATGCTAGCTACCCCACCCTGGGTCTTGAAGTGCTAGCAGCAGCAGTTTGCTTTGGGCCTGCATGCATATGCAAGACGGATGAAGAAAAGTTCCTTTTACCCTCTTTTCCCCAGCACCCTTACAAGCCATAACAAATGTTAGGTGCCAGATAATTATCATTCCGATGACCATGCCCAAACGCATCACAGCATATGTACTCTGAACAAATACAGTGCTTTGATTTCACCATTAATATAGAAAATGCTTCCACAATAACCACTGCTGGGTTTACCTGATTACCCTTGAATTTTTTTTACCTTAGATAACACTAATGAATATTCCCAATGTAGTACTTCCTTATACTGAGCATAGCTAGAGAAAACTTTATCTAGTTATCTAAGGCAAGTCTTGAAAATTTTCACATCTGACCACAGTACATAGTTGTAATTGCAAGAGTCACCTAAGAAAGTACCAGATCCTTTAATCCCAAATTTAGCACCAGGAGTCTCCAAGCGCTAATCCCACATCCCTCCCTCCATGCGTTTCCTGGTGTTCTCATTCTTCTTTCTGACTACTTCCAAGGCTTGTCTGCAGAGTAAGTTAGTGTGCAGCAATCTACGATGTAATTTTATGGCACACTAGCTACTCCACAGTAACTCCCCATGTGGAAATTTACTGCACGCTAAATGCCTCATATTTAATAGGGCCCAAAAAGCAACATGGCAATTAAATCTGCTTTGGGCAATTTTAATGCACAGTAAGCATGTCTACATGGGGAGTTAGTGTGGAGTAGCTAGTACTGTACACTGTAATCACAGTACACCCTAGATTTCAATGTACTAACTTCCTATGTAGATGAGCCCTTAGTTAAAAAAAAAAAGTGATGCCTAACACAGCATTTTCCTCATCAAGCTGTTTACCTACTTTCGGAGTGGCTCTTGTAGTAAGTGTGTTTCACCACATTGTATGTCACTGAGGAAAAAGGTTTTATTATAATTAAAATATAATAATTGACTTGTACAGAACCAGAATGTCCTGACATCTACAACTTTGACTTTCATAAGTTCCAAGACACATATGCCCTCTTCACATAGGAGGAAATATTATATTTCGTTATATTCTGCAGTTGAGCAGGACAATCCACCTAAATTAATGTTCTGTAGCGAGGCGGCCTGGCTCCCAGCTGCGCCTGAAAGGGCCGAGCCGGAACAGAAGCCAAAGTGGGTGGAGCCACTGCTGCCTGTTCCCGCCCCCTGGAAGTCAAGGGGCGGGACAGGAAGTATAAAGGCCTGGCCCCAGCGCTCAGTTGGTGGCCAGCTGCTGAAGAGACCAGACATGGGTGGCCAAGCTCCTGCCTGACCTGAGCTTCCTCGCGCCCTGTATCCCGAGGAGCGGCCTGAGCTTCCCGGTATCCTGAGCAACAGCCTGAGCTTCCCAACGCCCGGTATCCCGAGGGGGACTGGCCGAGCCTGCCCCGTGCCCGGTATCCTGAGGAGCTGCCTGAGATTCCCTGTGCCTGGTATCCCGAGGAACCCATGGTCTGGGACCCACCGGAAAAAGCTGGCGAGATACAGGTACCCAGAGAGGGGGAGGTTGGAAGTGGCCTGGGGGCAGCCGACCCTGGTTTGGCTCCAGAGGAGCCTGAACCAATGTCAGTGTGTTGCGGCCAGGATCCCCACTGACAGCAGTGAGTCTTTGTTGCTGCTAGGGCCCCGGGCTGGAACGCAGTGGAGTGGGAGGGCTGCATTCCCCCTGCCACCCTTCCAAGGGTGGCAGACTCCCCCTCTCGTGGGCCTGAGGAGGCCTTCTTTATAGACTTACTGTTTGAACTGCTGCTCAGCCCCTGCCTGAGGGTCTGAGCCCTGTGCCTGTTTATTGCCCCCCCTGAACCAGGGCTTGAGGCTTCATAGACTTCCTTGTGGAACTGCTGCTCAGCCCCCTTGCTGACCCAGGGCCTGGGCTTTATAAACTCTTTGTTTGTTTGCCCAGCCCCTTGCTGAAGGAGCTGAGCCTTGAACTGCTTGCTGCCCCGCCCTGCCCAAGGGCCTGGGCTTATAGACTGTTGTTCGCTCAGCCCTGCTGGAGGGCTTGAGCTCTTGACTGTTTCCTGCCTCACCAGGCTAGGTCGACAGCTCATCCAACTTGTGTAGTGAGGCGGCCTGGCTCCCAGCCGCGCCTCACAGGGCCGAGCCCCCACACCTGACCCCTACAGTTCCCATTCCAGTGACAGTTTTTTCTTGTGCAGCTTTGTTTGGCTCCGTGAACCATATGCACAGAAGCACAAGACTTATAGTCATCAATTACAGTTACTAAACTTCAATGTTTGGATCCTGTTAGGAAACCAAAGCTAGTTTTAAAGTACTTTAAGTTCAGTACAATCATGCAGACATTTCCAAGTGTAAAACATAATATTGTTCATAAAATCATTACTGTCATCTCCATGCTTCAGAAACATTAGCGAATTCTCAAAGCCTCATATTTCATAGGGCCCGAAAAGCAACATGGCAATTAAATTTGTGCCACTTTCCCCTTTATTGGAAGATGCTACAGCACGTTTATTGAAAAAGATGCCTCAATGTGCTGAATTTTTTTTTATTGGTCCCTTCATAAAAATCATCTTACTTACCAAATTAACACAGTATAACGCAATAAAAATATGCCAGTTTCATTTCCAGTTAAAGACCTGAAATCCATGCAAAGTGTTATTGATATCAAGTAATAGTGATATTTTACGTATCTCTTGTGTGACATTCAGAACCAAACTCAGAGAGGATGTTAAGCTAGTGTCTTCTGGTGTGTAAATTAGACTCCAATTCCCTTACACTCAGACCCTCTTTTCAACACATACCTGCAGGGCTGCTGGAACAATTTGTATGGTGGGGGTGCTGAGAACCATTGAACCAAACTGTAAATCCTGTATATGATGGAAACCATTTCAAGTCAAAGGGTGCAGTAGCACCCCTAGTTCCCACACCTATGCACACCTGTGAATTTGGCCTGGGAAAGGATTTGCGCCTATCTTATGGCACCTATTTGAGCCCTTCATGGTTTGGCACCACAGTGCTGCATGGTTAGTGACCTAGACAAAGGGTGTATCAAACAGGTAGCAGGTCAGTGCCTTTGCGGCCTAGTGTATGGCCATGCATTCCTTCATGAAGACAGAGTATCAGGTTTCCCAGTCTAGGAATTTTCTACCTATATAGAAGATAGGGAGCTCTTGTCCATGACAGTTTGGGATAGCACTGCAGCACGGTGCAAGGCATCTGTAGAATGACTTCTTGAGAGAACTCAGGACTGTGCAGTAATGGCTTATTGCACATAAAATCTGTTTAATTTTCTGAAATCCTTGATCACACTCGGGTGGTGGGAGTGTGATGGATGACCACGTGACTTGTTAAGAGGTTGGTTTTTTTTTTAAACAATGTCAGTAAAAAATGTAGCCAATAAGGCAAAATTGGGCACAAATCTTCTATAGTACCCTGCTAGGCACAGGAAGGCCTGGACCTGCTTTTTAGGTTTTGGTATGGTTTGTTGTTTTTTTTTTTTTTTTTTTTTTTTTTTTTTTTTTTGCTAGGACCTCAACTTTGTCCACTAGGGTTTGTACCTTACCATTCCCTAATAAATAACCCAAATATTTCATTTCCTGTTTTCCCACCTTGTACTTATTTGGTTTTGCTGTTAAATGGGCCTCTTGTAGGGCTTGAAGGATAGATGCTAGGTTCTGAAGGTTTGGGCCAGTCCCCACTGTAGACTACTACATCATCTAGATAGGCTGTGGCATAGCAATGGGGGCGCCATAACACCTGGTCCATCAGCCTTTGAAAGTTGGCCAGGGTCTCATGCAATCCAAAAAGCATGGTAACAATTGGAATAGGCTCACCGGAGTAGAAGAGGTGTGTGGAGGGAGGGAGGGTTCCCATCAGGAGTAAGGGGAATTTTTTCAATAGCCTTTAGTTAGATCTAATTTAATAAAGCAGGCTTGACAGAGACAATCCAGAAGATTATTGACTTGGGGCATCAGAGATGCATCAAATTCAGAAATGGCAATTATCTGATAGAAATCAACACAAAATCAGACAGTCCCATCTGGCTTTGGTACCAAAACCAATGGAATACCTCAGGGGCTACTGAACTCATAGATTACTCCCAATCTTAACATTTCCTGTACTTTCTGAACTAACAGGGATTTTGATATCACTTCTGGGTGGGCTTGGCCCCTGGCCCTGTGAGGATGTGGTGAGTCGCCAAGGAGGTTTGTCCTGGTAGTGAGGAGAATACTCCTTGTAAAGTCTCAGCAGTTGTTTATTTGACTTCTTTGCCTGTTAGATTGCCCCTCCCCAGGTGGCATTTTTTCTGTTCCAACTTTGGCCAGCTGAGGCCCCAGATCCTCTTTTCTCTCCTCTGGGTGGATGAAGAGGCTTTCCTGTACCTTCCAGGGTTTTAAGCAGATTTACGTGATAAATCTGCTTTTATTTTCACTGATCCTGGCACTGAATTTCATAATCTACTGGCCCCCTTGATGGAGCACTTCATATGGGCCCTGCCATTTGGCCAGTTGCTTGCTCTCCGAGCTGGGAAGGAATAGGAGCACTTGGTCTGCCAGTTGCATCTTTATTATATTATTGACTGGGGGTCTGTTGGTCCTGAGAGTTTTTTTCAGGCAAAGTGGCCCAAGTGTTCTAACATTTCCCTCATTTGAATGATATATTGAAAGACATTGGTAGAGCAGGTGAGCTTCCCAAAATTCCCTAACTAAATATAACATGCCTAAAGGCCATCTCCCATGAAGAAGTTTGAAAGGGGATAAATCCACAGAGGCCTGCAGGACATCCTGCACTACAAACAAAGATATGGGAACAGCTGGTCCCAGTCTTCGGCCTCTGTTCCCATGAACTTTTTAAACTTACTCTTGAGGGTCTTATTGAACTACTCCACCAAACTGGGGGTGATAGACTGAGATCTGGAGTGGTTGTACTTTCAGCAGTGCCTACTTGGAGCATCCAGGACATGAAATATGTAATGACTGTTTATGGAAGGCCAACCCCATAAGACACTTGGAGTAGGTCTCACACTAGGGTGGAGGCAAAGGTCTTTTGTAAGGAAATTGCCTCTGGCTATTGGGTGGCATAGTTAACAAGTACCAAAATAAACTTGTGACTTCAGGTGCTCTTCTCCAGAAGGCCAATATATCAATCCCTACCTGCTCAAAGGGAAACTGGTGAGATGCATGTTCAGAGATGACTACCACATTGAAAGGGGCAAGTTAGTTGAAAGGATGCCTACCACATCAGGCCTCATTCAAAATCTAGCCAGAGAAGGAAGTGCTAATGGTGCTCACATTATAAAATTTCAGCAGTGGTGGGAGAGGTGGGAGATAGGATTTGAACAGGTATCTCCCCCTCTCATGGGAAAGGGGATTGAACCTGGGTCTCCACATCCCAGGTGAGTGCCCTAACAGCTGGGCTAAAAGTTACAAGGTGGGCACCCCCACTGTTTTTGTTTGTTTTTTTGTTTTTGCCACTGAGGTAGGCACCTCACTTCTTCTTACAAGAAACAACTTAGATGCCTAAGCCGCCTGACTCCAGGAGAGCGGTTCCAGGTTATGGACAACAAGCAGAGATACGTGACTAAGTCCAGGCAGGTGCCTATCTCCCTGAGAAGGGCAGGGTTCAGGACACACCCCTCTTATTAGTATCTCCCATTGGTTAGCGTAGGCTGCTCTCTGCCTAGCATGCTGGCTTTTGTGGATTGCATACTTAGGTGCCTCTCTCTCCCCCTGCATTGTACATGGAGCCTAGTGCCTAACTCAGGCTTTATGCATCGTAGTGTTGTTCCTGTAATTTTTTAGGCACCTAAAAGTGAGGTGCTGCAACACTGAGCATTGTAATGCTGAGTCCCTTCGTGGATCCAGGACTCAATCCTCATAGTTTGACCTTAAAAATTTACATGAGTGCCACCTGGATTCTCCAGAGAATAGTAGTTTCTTAATTACCTTCCAAACCCTTCATAATCTCCTCAGGAAAGATACAGTCCAGAGATCCTTATAAACCAGCAGCAAATTCTAGTCCCTCTACTAACAGCTGATTGTCTCCTTGGTTTCTAGCAAGATTTAATATGGGCATCAGATTCCCAAAGTGCTTCAGATATCGGGATGCAGCCTTTACAGCAGTTGCATTTCTTGGTCCTGCATCAACCAACCACTGAGCCCATAGGGAGGCCTCCAACTCCCATGTTTGTAACTTTTCCTTCCGGATCTCCAGTTGGCACAGGTCTCAGATAGTGAATGTGAGGACTGATTCCCCTTAGTAGAAACTTTCTGTACATCTCCAGAAACAGCTACTGAGCACATCTTATCTACCACACACCTCACCTAGATGTGTCTAGGCCAATGGTAGGCAGCCCACATGTGGCCCAGCAGGGTAATCTGATTTCAGATGGGAGACATTTTACTGATGTTGACCATCTGCAGGCATAGCCCCCCCACAGTTCCCTGTGGCCTTCATGGGCTGCAGGTTGCCCACCACTACTCTAGGCCCTTCCAGCTAAGCTGCCCTGCTTTCCACCCAGCTGCACAGGCAGAGGATTCAGCTAAAGTTTGTGTCTCCTCCCCTGTTTCTCTTTTCAGGCTTAAATAAATACATAAATAAAGAACACACTGCATCTTAAGTATGTGGATTACACAACCACTAATTTTTTTTACAGTATAGTGGTTTATCCCTTCAAAATCTAACTGTGGCACCTGTTTATTCAGTAATCCCATATGCAGGCATACAATACAGTCAGCTTCTAATAAGAGAATTTATCTCATCCGGCCATGTTAAACAGCACCATGTTAAGCAGCTCTGCAGCATGGCAAGGAGTGTAGTTCTAATATGGCTTTTCTGTTTGAAATATGGCCTTGATATAGATTATAAATATTTCCCTAACTTGATTCTATAGCTGTGTTGTCCCATCAATGGGAATAACAAAAGCAGTGTTCTAATATAGAGACCTATAATTAAACCAGACACCCATGCAGTGATATAGTTAGAGCTGTAGTGTGGCCAGCCTTAAAAGTGGCCTCTTTGGGGACTGAATGTGCTCCAGCATCTGATCTTCTTTCATGAATCTTGTGCATGTGCTTAGGTCCTCCTCAACATTTGATCTCTGGGAAATAGACATTAGCAAACAAGTTCTTGTCTGGTGACTTTATCTTGTCTCATACATTATTCATCAGCTACATTTTGGGTTTTAACTACAAAACTATCTTCCCTGTCCCAGCTGAATACTCTACATGGAATCTAAAATGAGATTTCCAGCAGAAATATGTAAAATATGTATTTAAATCATTAAAAAGACCCACCCTCTTTAGAGAAGCAGAGCTCTAACAGCAATGCAAATCCTCCCCCCACCCCTGCCACTAGGCTCTGTTAGAGGTGCTATTATAGCAAAACAATCCATTAGACCCAGGACCCACAGAATCATTTTTTACCACCATCTTTCTTGTTCTCAGTAGCAGAAACCATTACAAAGCAATATTACAATGATCCAAATCTGCCTACATCATCCAATATCTACAGCAACCAACTGTTCCTTATTTTCTGATTAGTGGCCTAATTAGCTCCAAATGTTCCTTATTTTCTCCCTTATAGTCCTTACTCTGAAACCTGATGCTGGCCATGGACGCTGTCCTCTTGTGACCTTTTCTCTTCCTGTCTCTGCTGCTGACTAACTGTGCAAACTCAAAAGCTTGTCTCTCTCACAAACAGAAGTTGGTCCAATAAAAGATATTACCTCACCCACCTTGTCTTTCTAACTTTAAATTGTGAGCTATTGTAAAATGGTGACAGTTGTACACTTTTACTCTCCTCACACATCTGGAGATCTGTTTGCGACATTGCTGAAGGCTGAGCCAGGCAGAAATCTGCTCTCCTGTCTTCCTAAATCACAAGATAGTGGAGAGGTATTACAGAACAGATTTCTCACTGCTTGATATAGCAGTGTTGCCACCATGTTGGGTAACTAGAAATATAAACTATCATATCACAAAAACCAAATAACCCAAGTTTCTCAAAAGTGGCCAAAAGTTGTTTTAGGTGCTTTGTTTGTTTGAGGGCCTGCCTTGAAAAAAATCAGACCTATAATATCAATGGAATAGTTTCAGCAAATCTTGTGGATGTCCATTAGACCTGGAAAGGAATCAGAAATTTAGGTACAGTAGAAAAAACAATGACAAATGTTCTATTAAAATGGACTTTAAAAAATGAAGAACCAGCACCTCATGACAAATCAGTATAATTGCACTGAAGTTAACAGAGCTAGGCTGATTTACACCTGCTGAGAATCTATCCTGAAAACTTGAACTTGTTACCAAGGCCTGGGCTAAAGGAAATAATTATGAGTATGTAGACTGATGGACCCATTCACTAGCCTGGGACAAACAAACTAACAGCCACACTAAGTTCAGTTTGTAGCATTTTCCTGGGGGCTCTGCTTGTTCATTGCCACAAAGGGAAACTAGAATAAAAACCAGAAAAGCAGCAGTTCTGTTGTCAACTGAGATTGCGGGGTCCTCTAGCAAAATGGACAGGATCTTCACCAGCTTGTCTTCCCTCTTACAGCTACTGCTGCAGCCAGGAGGGTACACTCCCAGCCCTCTCTTGCTCTAGCTAGCTGAATGCTCTTGGGGCCCTCATTTATATCCCCAACCTGGGACTCATCTGTCCCAGTCACTAAATGCTGCCCAGCCAGGTCAGATGATTCCCAGCACCTGCCTTCTGGGCTCCTCTCCAGAACAGGAACAGCTGCTCCACTGCTCCCCTGGCCTTTAAAGGGGCAGGCCGTCCTATTATAGGGCTTAACACTCCTCTCACAGCAGTAAATCATGAGTAACCTGATACAGTTACTGGAGCTACACTGATGTAGAACAGGTATGAGAGAAGAATCAAGTCATACGTCAATACAAATTTAATATTTGATGCCAAACAGACATGTTAAGTTTTTTTATCAAATAACTTGACTGAGATGGTTATGGGCCATTTTCAGTAACGACACCTTCATACTATGAAAAAGACAGCATCAGTGTCTTGAGCAATATTTGCAGGAGCCTAAAAGTAACAAGTAATCTTATAGTGTAGATAGTAATAAAGAATCAACATGTAACATTACTATGTATATTTTATCCTAATACAGACAAAATCCAATCTGTTCTATCTCTTAAATATAATTATGTATCATGTAAATGTGCTACTAGCGTTTCTAAGTATTGGAGGACTAAAAAACTGGAAAAAAAAGTTTTTACCCGTGCATGGTTTATGTGATGTCCCCATCTAACAAGAATACATGCAGAATATAAACAGTTAATGGAATGAATGCCTTTTTTTGTTCACTTCTTAATTGTTAGAATTAAGCTGACATCACAGTGACATGTTTAGAGCTAATCAAACTGTACTGTTAAGACTACACTTGTACAAAGTGAATAAGAACCCTATTCTGCCCTCAGATAAGCTCTCAGCTGAGGATTTCATGGTTAAATTTGCTCTCTTGTGTAAATAATCAAGGGCACATGAACTCTGCCTCCACGAAAAACTAAGCACAAGTCAAAATCTGCAGACATGGACTACCAGAGAAGGGGGAGGAGAAAAGGATTACAAGAAAGAGGAGGAACTGGGCCCAATAATCAGATTCTTCCAATTCTCCTCTTCTACCTTGCAATTTACTGTAGTAAAAGTTTCAAGGATGCATTAAATTTACTATTGCTTTAACTTACATTCAAGCCGTGTGCTCCTATGTCTTTCTTTCCACTAATCATTCCTCTCCTCTGCATACAGTACCTTAAAGGACCGCCCAAGCCACCTTAAAAAATTTAGATGTAATCTCCATTAATCTACTTTCTCCTTTTAATCACTGATATTTTTTAAAGTATCAGTGAAATTCTCTCTCTGGGATATGTATCCTGCACTTGGAAAGGGATAGACTCAGTGATCTAGTAGGTCTTTTCCATCTACTATAGTTAAGGCTGTATTACTTTCAGACTCACATGGATTTCACTGAATATGTGAAATTGACTGTTTGCTATGAAAGCTGTAAAATCATGGTAGAAAATGTGAAATTCAAACTTTCTGCCTAACTTTGCTTAATGCACATATGTAAGGAAAAGTTATGAATGTGATTTTGCTGAAGTAAGGAAGAAAATGTAGGAGGCAGGTGGGGCTAGGGCTGGGTCTTTGGCTGCAGCCAGGTAGCCTGCTCTTGGCCCCTCAGGCTGAGGCTGTAGACCAGATCACTGAGAGCAGCTGGCAGAGAAGGGAAAACAAAGTGCAGGACCCCAGAAGAAGAAAGAGGGATCCAGTTCTCCCAAAGAAAACAATGCTATTTTTCTAAGCTGAAGTCGCCTCGTCTGAAGGACAAGGCTCCTCATTTAAGGAGCCCAAGTAGGACTAAAACATTCAGAAGAGGAGGAAAAATACCTCAAGAATATAAGAGAGAGGATCCTCCTTCCACAGATCAAGTATCACAAGCTACAATGATGATGGAAATTCTGATTCTTCCTTCAGGTATGTGCTGACATTTCTAGGGCATTGATACAGGCCATTACAAAATGTGTGCTTGTGTAATTTAAATATTCACTCATGAAAACTAGTATTATTCCCATGAAAACTACAGAGGTCCCTACTGCTGTTGTGCCTCCTCATCCTGCCCACACCCATGCACATTTGGCCAGCAGGTCTGCATGGTCTTGGATCCATTCGTCCACTCCCAAGACCCTTTCAGCTCAGGGGCACAGAGAACCCCAAGGGACTGTACTCCATGGCAGGCAGGAAATATGAACCTACTGTACAGTATCCTGACCTCTCTTCCTTTCCCTATTCCAATTTCATTAGGTCTATTTTTCCACCAAAAAGAGGTCCTGTTCAAGATTCATAGCTTCTTTTGCATGAGAGTTGAAGCTGCACCTGGGTATTATCCCCTAAACAATATGAAATGAGTAGAGTATCGAGGAAAGTGCTGTCAGTGTTCACTTACTACACTGGACTAACTAGACAAATTTTTGGAGATCTAGACGCTCTCCTTAAGTAAGCACATTTAGGCCCCAACTTCAAGATAGGATTGCCAACTGTCTAATCGCACAAACCCAAACACTCTTGCCTCACCCCATGCCATGACCCTTCCCTGAGGCCATTCCCTGCCTCGTCTCTGAGACCCCTCTCCTGCTCACTCCATCCCCCCTCCCTCTATCACTCAGTCTCCCCCACCTTCACTTACTTTCACTGGGCTGGGGCAAGGGGTTGTGGTGCAGGAGGGGGTGTGGGCTCTGGGAGGGAGTTTGTGTGCTGGAGAGGAGGTCTCAGGGCTGGGGCGTAGGGCCAAGGGGTTCAGAGTGTGGGAGGAGGCTCCAGGCTGAGCCTGGGGCAGAGGGTTGGGGTGCAGGAGGGGGCTCAGGCCTGAGGCAGGGGTGCTCGAGGGAGTGAGGGGTGTGAACTCTGGCTAGGCGCTGATTACCTCGGGCAGCTCCTGGAAGCGACCAGCATGTCCAGCTCCTAGGCTCAGGGGCAGCCAGGTGGCTCTGCATGCTGCCCCTGCCGGCAGCCACCACCCGTGCAGCTCCCATTGGCCGTGGTTCCTGGCCAATGGGAGCTGTGGAGTTGGTGGTTGGGGTGGAGGCAGCATGCAGAGATCCCTAAGCTGCCCCTGCACCTAGGAGCCAGTCATTCCGGTCATTTCTGGGAGCCACACAAAGCCTGGGCAGGTAGGGAGCCTGCCTTAGCCTTGCTGTGCTGCTGACTGGACTTTTAGTGGCGTATTGAAGTCTCCTGGATTGCTTTCAGTAGCCACCGGGAAATTGAGGCAGATTCTGGAAGACTCCTGGCCAGTCTGGGAGGGTTGGCAACCCTACTTCAAGAAAGCATTTTAACATGGGCTTAAACCTCATTGAAGTTCATGGGAATCTGGGCATTAATCAGTACAGTCAGCAGAATGTGGATGAAAAAACACATCCAAAAAATCCACAGAAATCTGCAAGTAAAGGGAACTTACATTTGCTTAAGAACTCCAAAGGGCAGAATGAGCAATGAGGACTTAGCTAACATAACTGCACTGGAATATGATTATTTTCATAGAATCATAGAGTATCAGGGTCGGAAGGGACCTCAGGAGGTCATCTAGTCCAACCCCCTGCTCAAAGCAGGACCAACACCAACTAAATCATCCCAGCCAGGGCTTTGTCAAGCCTGACCTAAAAACCTCTAAGGAAGGAGATTCCACCACCTCCCTAGGTAACCCATTCCAGTGCTTCACCATGAATATGCCATTCTTTATAAAGAGCAAAATGAGCAAACCAATACTTGTTCCATTTGGGAATTTATTGTGCAGGTGCAAAAACCTCCCGTTCCCCTGCAAGTTCTCCCATTTTTGTCCAACAGTAACATTATATTTATTCCAGCAAAAAAATCTCCATTCTACTTTTCTCTGAATGTTCAACTTTAATGTAAATTTAATGATTCAAGTTACAATCTTGTCCTTACGAATATTACATGCTGGGGCTGGGAAAGAACTACTTGCCCACGAGAATCATTATTACCAGAAAAAAATGATGATGATGTTTACTGGACATGCAGTGCTAATGAATGACAATGATGAGACCAAGGCACAGCTCAGTGCTAACGGGAATCCTGCAGAGACTCTCCTATTTTCTGAACCACTGCAAAAATCTGAGGAAATTTGACATTGAATATCATAAGCAATGTAGACATTTTAAACTCTATTCTATAAAATGTCACACAGGAGCATTCAATCAATATGCTGCTTTGTTTTGTTTCCTCTCCCCACCCAACACTTTATCAAGGTCAAGCTTCAAATATGAAGAATGGGAATGTAAAATTAAAACTTACTTTAACTTATACCTGAGCTGAGAAGAAAGATGTGTGTGGAAGAGAGTACAAGAGAGTCCCCCTTCTCTCCACCAACCATTCTAATTACATTGTCTTAACTTTGTGACATGAAAAAACTAAAACAGTACAAATGTTGAAAAGTAAAATAGACTTAACATCCTGGCAATTTTAAAATGTAATGCTTTATTAGCAATACCACAGGTTGACATTTGTTATATATATAAATAATGTGTTATCCTAATAGTGTCTTTTTCCTACTTGGACAACAGCAAGATATGAAGTGAGTTTAATGGATAATTACTAATCATTTCCCCTAACAGCCATTCTGTTTCACCAATAAATCCTATTTCTACCCTCTCTTTTTTTCCTTCCATTCCTGTCTTTGTGCTTCCATTGGTGTTCTCTCCATACCTGAACCTCCTTTTTTAATCTAGTGCACTAGGCCCCCATCCTCCCTTTAAAATCCATCATCAAGATCCAACTGTTCTGCAAAACTCATAAGCCTCTAACCTTTCAAATGATCACATTAAGGAGGCAATGGGAAGGGTGGGAAATCTGTGATTGAATCTTCCTCTCAATATCCTGTGCTTGTTAAACTGTTTGTCCATTTTGATGTCATCTTCTGTTTGGTGCAGCACTGAGCAGATTGTTGATGCCTAGCGAATAATAATAAAGCAATAGATAATGTATATGTACCAAAACTTGGTATTGGGTAAAATCTTACCCAGTAAGTCCAGTTCCATGGCATGGGGCTCCTGGTTCATGGAGAGTTGCCAGTCCATCACAGACCTGTTCAAATGCTAGTGTGGTTTGAGTCCAATACCTTGTGGTGCAGAGTATGAGCTCTATAGCATTAGTAACTTGAGCCAGCTAGAGAATCAACCTTTATCCCCTTTTGCCATGAACTTGGATGGGAAACATCACAGGATCCCCTCTTTTCCATCCACTGTTCTCAAAATTATAGATTGTCCTAACTGATACTAGCTGGCTATGGGTACTGAGGGGCCAGTATGGCAGCCTATCATAAACAAATAGTTAAGGGTTAATGTCTCTTTTACCTGTAAAGGGTTAAGAAGCTCAGTAAACCTGGCTGACACCTGACCAGAGGACTAATGGGGGACAAGATACTTTCAAACCTTGGTGGAGGGAAGTCTTCGTGCTTTTTGTTTGTTCGTTGTTCGCTCTTGGGACTAAGAGGGACCAGACATACACCCAGGCTCTCCAAATCTTTCTGAATCAGTCTTTCATGTTTCAAAATTGTAAGTAATAACCAGGCAAGGTGGATTAGTCTTATGTTTGTTTTCTCAACTTGTGAATGTTTCTGTTTGCTGGAAGGATTTTTACCTCTCTTTGCTGTAACTTTGAATCTAAGGCTGGGGGGCAGTCCCTCTGGTCTATATGAATCTGAGTACCCTGTAAAGCATTTTCCATCCTGATTTTACAGAGATAATTTTTACCTTTTCTTTCTTTAATTAAAAGCTTTCTTTTTAAGAATCTGATTTTCCTTGTTTTAAGATCCAAGGGGATTGAGTCTGAACTCACCAGGGATTGGTGGAGGGAAAGGAGGGGGAATGGTTAATTCCTCCTTGTTTTAAGATCCAAGGAGTTTAAATCTGTGTTCACCAGGGAATTGGTGAAGTCCCTCAAGGCAGCCCAGGGAGGGGAAAGTTTTAGGGGGACAGGTAGTGCCCCAGACACTGAAATTTCTGAGTGGTGGCAGTGATACCAGATCTAAGCTAGTAATTAAGCTTAGAAGTGTTCAAGCAGGTCCGCACATTTGTACTCTAAAGTTCAAAGTGGGGGGAAAAACCTTGACACAGCCGGAGTGCAACACTCTTTTTTCCTCTCAGCCATACCCACACATCACCTATGGCAGAGCAAGGGAGAAGGGAGGTATAGGAGCTACCTATGCAGGCTGTACACAATTGGGAATCCCTGGGTAGCAGGTTAAACTACTTTTCAGCTGCTTTGTGCAGCCAGAGCAGTGCAGATCGCCAAGCGCAGGGGCCAAGGACGTTGCCAAATGAATAGTTCACTGGCATAAGAGGGTTAATAGCAAAATTTCATTAAGAACAAGATTAGACTAAAGAAAGAGAACACAAGGTAAAAATGTGCATGCTTCTTCTTCTTCCAAATGAATTTGGAATGGCGGCAAATCAGAAAACGCCAATAAATAGACAAACCAGTATTAGCAGCTTCCCCCCAACTCAACAGACACACAGGGCCAGATTTTTATCTGTTGTAAACTGGCATGGCTTCATCAAAGTCAATAGAGTTTTATAGTGATTTACACCAGCTTAGAACTAGCCCATAACATTATAAAATGTGATTTTTAATTACAATGAAACATTGCAGTTAGATTCGGCTGACAACATTTTTCATTTACACTCTAACGGCCAAGTTCAGAGGCGCTGTATAAGGATGTGCATGTTACCCCTTAGTAAATAGATGTAAAGGAAATCCAACTACCTTGATTTTCTGCTTCTTGCAACATGTTCAGTCATTTACACCTGCGCAAAGTAGGTGTAGGATGCAGCCATATCAGTGGTAACATTTTATACTCGCTTTGTGAGTTTAATTGAGTGCACAAGGTACAAGTCAATGGAGAATTAGGCCCAATATACCAAATTTTACTCTGATGTACACTGGATAAAATGACACCAGAGTAACTACATGGAAATAAGTTGTTCCAGATAGATGTACATTGGTGTAACAAAGAAGAATCTGCAGTATTGCCAGCTAAATGTTCAAAAATAATGAGTCAGACCTCAAATCATGAAATCTGGTTAAAACTCATTTTTTAAAATATAATTTGGGTTTCTTTTAATTTGCGTTCTGGTTTTTGGATTCACATTTTCAAACTTCTCTGCAACTGCAAAGGCTGGAAACTTAGGGCGAAATCCTGGCCTCTTTGAAGTGAATAGGAGTTTGGATTTCACCTTTACTTCTTCCCCACCAACCCCCGTTTTCGTGAAAGATAAGTCAAAAAATCACATCACTCTTGGAGCTGGAGCTGTAAAAAAAAAAAAAACACACTGTCAAATATTAAGACGCTCATGATAAAAATCATGAGAGTAGGCAACATTCAATTTGACAATAGAATCTATATTGCTGTAGCCTACATATTGTAGGAGCTGGAAGGTTTTATGTTACACTAGTTTCAACACCCTCTTGATTTTGGTCAAAAGGGCCCGATCCTGTTCCCAATGAAGTTAATGGTAAAATTCCTATTGTTTTCAATGGGAGTAAGATTGGTTCCCAGCATTTTGTTCTTTCAGAATTACAGCAATTTTTAATATATGGTGGCATTAATTTAAAAAGCTTCCCTAGTATTAGGATATTTTCATAATTTTAGTAATTATCCAGAGCCTTTGGACATTTAATTTTAGAAGGATTATCAAATTGCCTTCATCCAGCAGTAAATGCTTGATCCCCTATTGCTTACCAAAACACCCATTGACTTGGGGTTTTATGTGGTCCAGGATTGGGATGTACCTGATTCGCTGGGCTGATTAAGATCTCCCACGTTTGCAGTTTTGTTCATGAAACATGCTCCCAAACATGCTTAGATAAGACCACCAGATCTACTGTTGACATTACAATGTTTTAATTTTCCTTAAAGTTATTCAAAGAGTTTGTGTGATAACGTTTCACAGCTGGTAAAGGGTACAAATCATGGACGAAAAACAATATAGTTCACCAGATGTATGTTATTACTTTATTCTCATTTCACAGGAAATGAACAGTCATTTAGTTCTGACAGGTACATACTGAAACTTACTAGCTTTCTATTAAACCTTAAAAATAACGTCCTACAGAAGTTTAGCATTAACCTTAAAGGAGACTGGATTTTTTTGCCAGAATTACAGAGATATCTTGTGAAAGGGTTTTTTTTGTTTGTTTTTTTTTCTTGGGGGGAGGGGGGGACAAGGGGAGAGGGAAGGGGGAAATGAGAAATTGCTGCCAGCAAAGCTGAAAATCCAAGGGGAGGGAGAATTCAAAGCACTTTCTGCTCACAGAGATACCTAACCTTCTCCAATTCACAAGGAACCTTTAAGTTAGGTATATCTGACAATAACTGGATTATAATATAAATGACTTTCTTAATGGACTGGTGGACTTAAACACAGAAGTGGTGGTGCGGGCAGCCAATGCCTGACTGAATCGGAGCTCTAAAGTTTGTAAGCTCCCTGAAATAAATAGAGTTACAAATATATAAGGGAGTGATTTGCTGATTTAGAACAAGGTGAAAATGTTTTATAACTCTTTACTGAAAGATACCTCCCTTTCTAAAGAACTGTGAAATCTACTGTAGAAGAGCTAAGTAGTATATATGTTATTATTGGTGTGGTTCTCTGCTGACTAATTTTGGTCTCTGAACAGGTACAGAATAGGTATGAGTTGAAGAAGGAAAAATCCTGGACAACATTTTTTTAAAAATCACTAGTGATTTTGAGCATCTTTCTTGTGACACCTTAAAGGGGCCTGACTTTCAGATGGTGGGTGGGTATTCAGTACTCTCATTTCCACCAAATTCAGTTTTTCCAAACAAAATGACTCACATTGGCAATAATTTTAATGGCATCTAAAACCCAACATGTAGCTACTCAGAGTATTATCTGAGCACTACCATCCTATTCCCTCTGTGAGCAAGTGACAGGAGAATAGGTTCAGAAATCTTGGTTCCCCCAGCTACTGAAATGCTGAATCAGAGTGATTAACAGCACATAACTAGTTATTGTTACTTATTGCTCCATCTCAGAGCTCCTGGGGTGGCCTAGCTTATTCTGCCCCCCTTTCAGCACTAACACCACTCACTCAATCTACAAAGCAGTGTTTTATCAGCTCACACCCCCAGCCTAACAGTGACACAGCTACTTTCCACCTGTAGTCTGGCAAGAAAGATCAGGGCTGACCTAATACATACATAAATATAACAGCTTTTCCCCCCAGTGGTACTATTACTCTGATGCTTTCTCATTCTTGAGGCAGGCCCAACAGTGCATTGTTCCCAAACTTTCTTAGGGCTCTCCCATCAAGCTTCAGAAACTCTCTCTAGGGGAATCATCCATAACCCCGGCCTTGACTCCAAGCTAACCCCTCTGTGTAAGTCTATGTTGGAATAAAAGCCCCATAGCATGGCCACAGCTGACCCTGTTCAGTTGGCTCAGGCTTGCAGGGCTAAAAATTGCTGTGTAGATGTTTGGGCTTGGGTTGAAGCCCAACCTCCTGGACCCTCACAGACTTCCAGAGCTCAGGCTGTAGCCCGAGCCTAAACATCTACACAGCAATTTTACAGCCCTGAAGCCTGAGCCTACCACAAGTGTTTAGTTGCTGTGTAGTCATACTATCTGTGATAGACAGGAGTAGGACCCCACCCTCTTTTCCAGAAACAAGCCTCTTGGAGACCTTCTTTTAGCCAAACACCACATGGTTCGTTTCAATGTACTCTCCCTGCCACCTAGACAGACTCTCACAGCTCTGTATTTATAATATCATGCAATTCTTAAATCTCTTGGCCAAAGAGGGAAGAAGATATCTTCCTAGTGAAAGCACTTTCCTGACACGAGGAGGAGGAGGAAGAAGAAGAACCCTGCTAATCTATCTCTTTCTGACCCTGAGCACTTCCTGCCTGTGCCTTTTCTACCTCTTTGCTAATGGACTAATTAGCCTTTGGGGCTCTCCTCAGCCCATCCTATTCCACCAGTTAGGCACAGCTCTTTCTAATCAGGGCTACTTCCTTATCAGAGCAGCTACTTGTTTTAGTAAGTAGAGTACTGCATCAGTAGTTGTGTCAGTGCCTTGTTGCAGTCTCTGTGAGGGTGGATGCTGGATGTATACAACCCCCTAAGCAAATAGTGTAGCAATTAGTTAAATGCATTTTTTGTTGTTAGGACTAGTCTCTGCTTTACACTTTTTGAAGGACAAGAGCTGAAGCCCCACACACAACTCCTTGAATGCATTCTAGGTAGATCCAAACTTGAAAGATACAGGTAAGAAGGTCAGTTTTGCCTTTCATCTTCTATCATTATATGTGTCCCCTGTCTGTTCTTAAAATTATTTCACTAGACTCTATAAAACCTAGTCCACTGTCCCCACCCCTACTTTTTTTTAAATTTTGTGCTAGGAGGGATATAAATTGGCAAGTATCCTAAACCATGCATGCTCTCACTTTCTTTTCAGAGGGAATTTAGTAGCTATTCAAGCGAGTTCTTGATTTTGACCAAACTGAAGTCTTGCAGGTAACTGTAAGACTGAACTACCTACAGGGGATTTTTAGTGCCCTTAGGGGAAAACAGTTAACTTCAACTCATCTCCAGTCTGAATTGGTACTTTTTGAAGTAAATCTCCTTATAGTGAATAGGAATATTACACACTTTTTATTATAGTTGGCATCCTTTAGTGCATTAGCATTTATATTTTCCCAGTAGAAATCCCCAAATTGGAAATATAGAGGTGTCAGCTAGCACCACTTTAGTTAAGGTTGTGTCAACATTTCCTATAAATATATTTTTTTCTAGGGTTTATGACTAGACTGTAAAAATGTGCTCAGAAGTGTAGCTTGGCACAGAAGAGCTCAGCCTGGGAGTGAATTTTTCACGATTAAAAATAAAAAGTCAGTTCAGCTGTTTCCAGTATCTAGATAATAAAATGGAAATAAGTGAATTTGAAGATGCATTTTCCTTTAGCATAATTCAAAGCAAGCTTTTATTTAAATTATTCAAGGGATTATTCTAACATAGTCTAATTGCACTTGGTAATTGTCAAAAAAGTGAAAATGACTGAGCTACTTCATGTTGGTAAATGATAACTACATCTACAAATCCTAGTTTACATTAATCTTTTTGCTATGCATAGGAAAACTAATTGTAGATAGGACTGGTAGTGCTATTTAATATTAAGGTTGCCCAACACTCCTATTACAAGACTCTTTCAGTTGCTTATAACACTGTCAAAATTTAGCTATCCAGGCTGAAATTTTAAATGCCAGGTGTCTGCCTTAGGCTGCAGTCTTCTGGACAACTTCAGCCAAAATGGTTAAGTGGTTTCCAAAAACAAGGTTAGGAAAAAATATTGCTTTGCCAATGCTAAAATTCTGGTAACCTTTAGTAGCAAAGGTCTAACCCTCACCCTTGCCCCTCCATGCTTTTGAGCAGGGCCTTGAAATTTGGCAGAGGTGTGGCCTTTGTGTCAGATGTGTCTTTTGCCATCCTAATGAAAATCTGGCCAAGTTATAAACCTTTGAAAAATTTTAATTCACACATGCTTTGATTTTGCTTCTGTCTTTCCTCACCTCTTGCTGTGCTGAGCAGACTATGCATGTGCTATCTCCACAGAATGGCTGAGTATGCGCCTTCCTATTACAGCTCCTATGCGTGATAGAATGGGGACTGTGCATGCACCATTCCCCACAGAGCAACTGAAAATGCTGTAGCCCAATGATGCAGGGTTGAAGCCAGACTTTTCCTGGAATGGCTGCTCTCAGTTGCCCTGGGCCAGGCATGCTCAGGACACTAGAACTGAAAGCAGGGAGTCTGTCTCTCCCATGCTCTCAATGAGCCTCTGCTGGCACCCAGGCAATGTGGAGGAGGAAGCTATCTGATTCAAATGCAGAGGGGATAAAAATATAATCATGAAGCGACTGAGACTAGATGAAAAGCCTGGGAAGGGAGACTAGGAGAAGGAACTGGAAAGGGGGAAATGGGGACTAGCTAGGGAAGGAGACTGGGGTGAGAAGCCTGAGAAATGAAGCCTAGGGCTAGGTGAACAAGGAGACTGGTCCTGGGACAAGTAACCAGCGACGGGACAGACGGGGGTCATGCTTGGGGGAAATGGGCAGAAGAATTTGTACCCACTAGAGCACATTCCAGAGTCTGGAATGGAATCCAAGATTCTGAGTCTCAACATTCCCATTCTGTCAGCAAATATCTGACAGATATCTAGCAAAATGTGCATCTCAATTCTCTGTAGTGCTGGTCCACACAGAGGGTGAAAACCTACTACTGAAATTTGTTACTCCATTAGCTCAAGCAGCAGAGGGCTGGCTGTTAGTTCTAAAGGCTCCACGCCTGCTGATAAGCCGTGTATGCTACATGATAGCATTTCTGCTTTTTCAGTTTGGTGTTTTTAAAACCTAGGATCTCTCTTACAACCCTGCCCCCACATCACTATGTTAAAAGAACATGAAGGTTGCAAAACCAAGCACTCAGAAGTTAAGGAATGCCAGAATTAGGGTTGTCTGTGGATCCTTAATTTGGCTTCCTTGTGCATATGCATTTTAATAGTATGTGTTCCTAAAATTAGACTATCTTTTTTCATAGCCTCAACTCCTTGCCCTAGTCTCCCCCTTCCCTTGCTCCTTGTCCCCAGTCTTTTTGCCCAGGCAGGCCCAGTTCTCCCTCCCCGCAACTCTTCAGTTCCTTCTCTGACCTCAATGTTACTCGCTCCATCAACTGGCTCCCACCCACTATTTCCTTCACTGGCTTCCAGTGATTAATTTGGAGCATCATGGAGATAGTGCTTTAGTCACTAAGCTCCAGCTGATCTGGGTAGAGAGTCAAGTTCCAAAATGGACTTCCTTCGAAGAAGGAAGACAGAAAATTATGAAATAGGATAAATCACAGCATGCATTATTAAATATTCTAATATAGTTTGTAGCCTTGAGAAGTGCTCGCCAAAGCTGCAATAAGGTCGGGAGCTCCCTGTTTTTGATATTTTCACTTTCTTGTTTGACTGCTCGCCATGGTACTTATGGATCACAAGCAATCCATCAGCAGCCAGGGCAGTATGTGCAAAAGCTATTTCCTCTGCATTGCCCCTGAGGCCAAGAGCCTAGCTTCCATGGGCTTTCCTATAGAGCTCTTCCGACCTCCTGGAGGTCCTCCTTAGAGTTGGCTGGAGGATTTTCTGTCAATGTCTTTTTCTGACAAATATACACTTTTTTCCTTTCCCAAAATTGAAATTTTCCAAGAGAAAGGGTTTTTTTTTGCAAAAACAAAGAAAACTTGGTTTTCCATTGGATTAGTCATTTAGCTCCCCCCGCCTTCCTCCCACTGTCAGCCATCCTGGACAGCACCCGTCAATTTCACTTCCTGCATGCTGAAGATAATGCAGTTAAGACTGAACTTCCATTATTCCTAAATAATACAGTGATCTTAGAAGTTTTCTGTGTATGGTATCAGGTTGGTAAGACACCTTGGTCCAGTGTGGTAGGTTAAGGCTAGTGTGACAGCCTCAACTTTGAGCTTCCTTGCTGTAGACCCCCTGGCTCAGAATAGCCCTCTGAACTTTGGAGAAGTTCAAAGCTGGATGGAAACATTGAGGCACGATCCTGTATCTAGAGCAATCAGTCTAAACCCAAGATCCAAACTCCTCTAAACTTGGGAGAAGTTAAGTTATGAATGTCATGCATCTCCCCACTCCTTAGTATAGTTCCGCAGTTCCCAAACAGTGGTCCAGGGCTCACTCGTTAGCAGTACACAGATGGCTAGTTGGTCACGTGATGTAGGGACTCCAACTCTTATCCAGTTACATTACATTGAGTACTTCCCTAATGTCACTTTTCCACGTAAGCAACTTCTGTAGCTGACATAGGGGTATTATTCAATCACCAACAAGTGCAAGTGGAGGTGGTCCATTCAGCCATGATGGGAGGGGAGATGATCACTGCAATTGCAATGTTTTCCTATTAAGATTGTGATTCCCCACTAGGAAAAAGTTTAAGGGACCCTAGTTCAGTTGTTCAGAGTTCACAATATCATTTTATGAGAGGATATCAGAACAACCAGGGGGGAAAGACTGGAGAAAAATCCTGTACAGTGTTCAGCTGTCATTTGGAAATACTCTGTCCCAATTCAACATTGCCCAGCTATTTAAGTTACTTTAATAATCTACCAACCTATAAAAGCAACACCTGATGGTGCTGCTTTGATCAAGAGTCTGTCAACATTTCCACTATGAACTTTGTTTATTAGAGGTTTAGGGGACTTCTTGCAGCCAACTTCTATGTCCTGAAACTTCAGAGCAAAGACTGTGCCAGCCACCAATTAAAAGATCCAGGAGAGTAAAAGCAGACATTGAATTTACTGGGTATAAATCCTATTTTGCTTAAAAGCTGGCAGCTTTTTTTGAAAACCGAAGTTCTACACTTTAACATAGATCAAGCCTTTCCTGCATTTTGAAGGGGAAAAAAAATCAAACATCTGCGTTTCAGACAGGTGCTTGAAATGGCTGAAAAACTTTCCATGTTCTTTATCTGTTTGTTGTATGGCTTTTGAGGTTGCAAAACTCTGTTTTCTGCAAAAGATTGAGGAAGCCAAAATGCTCACAGGTTAGTTTGTGATCTCTACTTCCAGCTTGACATGTCAACGTTTTTGCAATGTCATGCAATTTGGAATTTCACATGGAAATATCATAGGAGCAACCTTTGGTCAGTTTGGCTTGGAGAGTTGGAATGGCAGGATAAATCAACACACAGTAACAATAGATACACAAACCAGGCAGGTGGCAATGGAAGTAGACAGGGACACGTTCATGCTGGTTCCATCTCCAAAATATAGTATGGGTAGCTGTTGCACATCGCTTACCCCAAGGTCCAACCAGGGTGGCAATGCCAAGTGTCTGCAGCCATGAAGCAGGGGGCGGGGGAGATAGCTTCCAGATTTATGCTGAATAGGAACAGGGCATGAGTGCTCAGATAAAATCAGCTTTGCATTACTCTGGGGTGGTTTGTCTTGGCATGGCTGGGTGCCAGAAAGCTAGGAATATTGGCTCCCCTAGGGGAGATACAAGCCCATCTTGCTTTTGCTCAGCCAGAAGCAGATGTCCTGCAGTGGGCAATGCAGATAACTGAAGTACTAGGCGAGGAGCCAATTAAATCAATTCTGTCCTGTGTTTCATCAACAGCTGTGGACTTGTCCTCTTGCCCTAATAGTTCTGCCATTGCAAGCTCCTTTTCTCCTGCAGTCTATGGCTATGTAGCAGGCCTCCAAGGAGGACACTATCAGCTCAGTATCCTAGTTACCATACCTGCAGACAGACTCCTTGGGACAAGCTTTCCCCGTCTCTATAGTTCAAGGGCTATGGCAGCCCATGGGTCAAAAGTCTCATTTAGCTCTCTGTCATGGTGCACTCTACTCACTGCTGGATGGTGCCGGCAATTCTCTGAAGATTAGCTCTGTCTGATTCAGCACCCCCTTTCTTCTTTCTCTGCATTGCAGCGCCTCCTGCACACAGCCCAAATCTTCCCCATTTGCAGTTTAATTGGCTGACTGGGCCCTTCTGACCTAATTCCACTCTTTCAGAGCCAGTCTGGGGAGTGCACCCTATCACACACTCATCACCTCACCCTCTAGTCCACAGCAGGATGATTGTCTCTTTGTACAAAGGTGACTTCTTCACAATAAGAGGCAGCACAGTTTCGAATAAATGCCCACGCACATTTTAAGCAATACTGGGCTCCGGCCATCCCTGGGGGTTCCACCAGCAGAGATGCTGATGCAGAGTCCCCAGCAGTGGAAAGTCCATCTGTAGGGTGGTCACAATGGTGCAAGATGCCTACAACACCTACTCTGCCTGAGAGTTCAGAACTAGCTAGTGCAGCTCAAAGTGGGCAGAGCTGGCCAGGGAAGAGATGTGGCCAAGGCCCCTAGCATATTTGCTGATTTGGTGCATCCTGTGAACAACCTCTGCAAGGGGACCACTGATGGGAATCAAAGCTGCCTTCTCTTGGGGGAACTGTAGCTCGTTGCAGTGGGAAAGCCACTAACCCTCCCCTGGGTGTGAATGCCATTGCTTGTGCGACTACTCCTGCTTTCACCCTAGAACCATTAGGAAGGAGTCAAGCTCTCTTTAAGTATCTTTTCCCTTACCAGACTGTCTTCGTTATTCTCAAGCAATATGTTTGAGATGAGCCTTAGTCAGCAGAATTGGATGGACGCTCCCAGTTGAGTCCTCTACACTCACAGTACAGAGTAATGATTTGTGATGGGAGGGATAGCTCAGTGGTTTGAGTACTGGCCTGCTAAACCCAGGGTTATGAGTTCAATCCTTGAGGGGGTCATTTAGGGAACTGGGGTGAAAATCTGTCTGGGGATTGGTCCTGCTTTGAGCAGGGAGTTGGACTAGATGACCTTCTGAGGTCCCTTCCAACCCTAATCTTCTATGATGATAAACCCCATGCTAGGGAGATGGGTACAAGAATGGCTCTGGTGCCAGGAGGCTCTACACCTGCAGGCCTGTTAGGCATGCTCTAGTTGGAGAACGGACTTAAAAGGAGGCATTGCAGCACTTCCAGGTGTCTAGCAATGGACTTGTGCTCACTGCTACAAAAGGACTAACCCAGGAAGGTGCATCACCAGGAAGGGGACTGCAGCATGAAACAAGGACTCTCTCACTTCCAGAGGCCCCTGGGCTGGGCTGAAAAGGATGCCTAGAAGTTTCAGGACTTTAGGGAGAGTGTTAGCCAGATTTCAGGTGTTGAATGCCATCCCTATGGTACTCAAGGGCCCCTAGACAGAACCTGCTGGAGTGCACAGGCCCAGGTTCCTCTACTCTTCCCTATTTCTATCACCATAGGCTCTAACCACCCGAGAGGGCTGCTGCCACCCGCTAACTGCTAGGAAGGAGATCCACCCATTGACATCTACAGAGAACATGGGCATAATGGCCCAGCCCTGCTGAAGGACACACCGGAGGCTCACAGGAGTGGAGAAAAGAAAAAAACAGGCAGGTAGTCTATTCTGCTCAGTCTCTTCTGTTGGTCCTATTCCATTTTGTACAAGTAGTTAAATATTCAGTGGACCAGAGACAGATTACCTTTACAAAATTGTGGTTAGAGAACTCAGCTAGGATGGTGGAGAGTCAGGTTCAAGTCCCTGTTCCAGTTCAGGCAAACTGAGGATTTGAACCCTGCTCTCTTGAATTTTAGGTGAGTGCCTGAACCATTGGGCTATTAGCTATAATGGAGAAGAAGAGCTGTGCTTTTTCCACAGGAAAGGGCATGGGTTACCTACACACATCAGCTAGACCAGACACTTAACTTCAGGCAAAGGTTAATGGTTGAGAATCCTGAGCAGAAGGAGACGTCTGTCTGACCATTCAGTCAGGCACCTAATTCCCATGAGTGAGGGCCTTAAGCACCAAAGTATTTTTGAGGATCTGAGTCCTGAGTCCCATTCCAGCCCACTCCTCTCCATTTAACTCCAAGGTAGCTTAGGTGGGTCCTCACTCAGCTTGCTGACTTTGAGGATCCCTTTCTTAGGCAACTTTTCTTCCCATGCATGCATGAAGAGCCTAACTTGGGGCTGAGAATTACTGAGTGGGGATGCCTAGGAATTAGGCATTGCAATGCTCAGCACAGAAACAGTGTGGTTCTTCTGTAGATTTAGAACCCAATACCTAAAACTCAGTTATCTCTTTATGCATACTTTATGTTAGCAGGGTCAGGATGAGCTCTACTCTGACATCTGGTGATGAATTGTGGTGAGTTGTGGAAAAGAATTCAGGAGCTGATCTTGTTTGCATAGGCACACCCACCTTGCCTAGTTTGAGTCCAAATGGTCACTTTGGTGGTTGTGGGATCCCCGGTTTCTCTGTTATTGGGGCAGAAAAAATAAATTGTTGTTGCCCTGATTATGTGAATCAAGGACAATGAAACTGTTTTATGACCGAGAGACTCGCCATCAACTAAATAGCACTCGCTAGACAAGGAATATGGGTTCCAAAACCCAGTGAATTGAGACACAGCCTGGGAACAGGTATTTGTACCTGATGGTATGGGCCCCTTTTGAGGGCCTGAAATACCAATTGCACTTCCTCCTCGCTCTACTGTGGAATATCAGAGCTAATTTTAATCCCATTGGGAGTCTAGTTACAGGCTGCTGAGCTGAATTCACTTTGGGCCAATGGTGCACCAGCCCTGAGGCTCCTCTACTCAAGTCAAAATCACTATGGAGCTAAATTACTGAGAGCTGAAATCACCAAGTGCTGGGTGGGGCTGAAGATATGTTGCTGAGCAGCTGGCAGAGCTGTTTGTGGTATGACTGGAGCAGCTCGCGGGACAGCTGATAGAGCGGAGCGGCTGGCGGAGTGGAACAGTTCACGAAATGGCTGGAGCAGCTCACAGGATGGCTAGTGAAGCAGAGCAGCTGGTAGAGTGGCTCACGGTGAAGGCTGCAGCAGAACCTTATAGAGAGGTGGGGCAATCGGCCTCAGACCACTTAAGGTGCCCCTTACCACCACTGCCCCCACCCCCCAAGGCTGGGAGGTAAAACTCTGCAGATAAACTTTTGAACTTGGCGGCTGCACTGACCAGGGACAGAGACTTTTGGGTTGTTCGACTTTTGGGTGATTTTTGGGTTGCTTGACTTAAGACCCTGAAGGGAAAAGGATACTGCCAAACTTATTTGGGAGGGGTGAGGGTGTCTTTTGCTGATGGTTTGTGTTATGAATCCTGTTTGTGGTGTTTCCCCAACATAATAGCCACATTGTTTCTCTCCTTTATTAAAAGGATTTTGCTACTCAGACTCTGTGCTTGCAAGAGGGGAATTATTGCCTCTTAGAGACACCTAGGGGGTGGTATGTAATTGTCCCAGGTCACTGGGTGGGAGCTCGAGCCGGTTTTGCATTTTGTTATTGAAACAGAATCCCTGGATACTGAACTCGGCCCTTGTTGCTGTCAACTCAGACAGGCAGAAGGGTTACACTTACTTCAGCCAGACTAGTCAGATTTTTGTACATTTGAATCTTTCTGTACCCTTTTGTTTTAGAAATTTTGTACTGTATTACAAAACACTCAAAATAGAAGTTCAGAGGACTAGGTTACAGACAAAGGGTGAAATCCTAGACCCCTTGAAATCAGTGGGAGTTTTGACATTGAAGTCACAGCCTTTCACTTTTAGGTCACCAGTTCCTGTTTGGCCAGGGATAACAGCGATCAGAAATCATCTGCTGCTTGTTTGGTGATCCATACAAAATGAGTTTGTACCACAATATGATTCCTGATGGATGTGTTTCTATATCACCCAGTACGGCACTTGGTATTCTCCTTAGCAGTCTCAGAAGAGACCAGAGACTGAGCCCTTAGTCAGCAAGGTATTTTAGCATATGCCTCACTTTAAGCATGTTAGTGCTCCCATTGACTTCAATGGGACTACTTGCACGTGCTACAATAACTTGCTGAATCAGGGCCTGACTCATTCCTTCATTTCAGGCTTGAAGCACAGTGTGAGACAGTTTATGCTGCCAGTCTCTGTGCTGAATCTGTTCTTTGAAAAAACTAGAAGACTTCAATCAGTTTGACACTTTCCACCACCACCCTAATCAGAGGATTCTTATTGCTGTATCTACATTACTTTTCCTATAAAGTTTTAAAAAAATACAGAAAATTGGCAAACTCTATTCTAATAAATGTTATGTTTTTATATACCTGTAAATAGCCTTAAGCATGTGCATAGACTACAGATGAGCACCCATGTGATCTGTGTTACTGTTCTTATCCCAAACTCCCTTATTAAATGGTACTCGCTGCATCACCTCTGTAATTAGACTGTAAGATGCTTGGGGTATAGACCTTGGCCCTGATTCAGAAAAGCACTTGAACATGTCCTTTACTTTAAGCATGTCTGTAATCACATTCCTATTCAGCAAAATGCTTGCCTTCAATGGGACTTGTGCACGTACTTAAGTGCATGCTGAATAAGGGCTGACGTCATGCTTCTTTATTGGCTCTAACATGCTGAGCACATTATTATTGTAACTCTTTTAAAGTTAAATCTGTTACTTCAGTGGCTGAATAGCTTTAAAATTTGTTTTAAGTCAGTTTAGTTGCTGTGTACAAATTAAAGTTATCTAGGATAATTCAAAAACTGCAATAAGCAGACAGTCCATTAATTTTTATTCTATAGCTAGAAGTAGACCAGGTGTCACAACAGCCAAACATATCAAGAACTGAATAAGCTGGAGGCCCAGCTGCTTTGCTTCATGCGAGGATTTCAGCAATCTGAATCCCATCCTGCCCTAGCTGTTCATTGCCCGGACCTGCAGGAGCTAAAAGTATCACAGAAGCAGCACTGTCGACCTCAGGCAAGTGAGATTCTTTTATTGCTTTTGTAGTAACCTTTTCTGGCTTGCTTTAAAGCAGTGCATTCCAGTGGAAGCTGTTCCTTTTTTCTGTGTGAGAAAGGGTCCAACTCTATTACCCCTTTGTCTACCTCCTATGTCAGAACACAGTTTATAGAGATTAACTCCCCAGGCCTTCCCCTCCCATCCACTGTTAAGTGTTCAGTGCCTTCCCCCAGGGATGTGATGCTCCCACTCCCAAAATGTGAGACTCTAAAAGCACCGTCATGTACTTTTTACCCCTCCTCTGCCAATTTAGAATTTTAATAGGCGAAAACTGCCTAGGCTTTCTAGTGAAATTAGACCCTGTGTTCTAAATGAAGGTGACCAGATGTCTCACTTTAGTTACAGTCTGGTGTTTTGAGGGGAATCAAGACACTGAACTACCCCAGACTACCAATCTCATCTGTACAGATGGCCGACTTTGAAATCCTGCCCCACATCCATTGCATGTGAGATTCAGATCAGCAAAATGTGCTGCAATCAGCAAGGGACAAAACCTCTTCTAAGTCATACTCCTAACCCAAAAAACAAGAGTCCCTCAGAGGGGCCCCTCTGATAACAATGGGAATTCTTTAGGGAGCCAATGATGAAACTCCTTTCAAAGGGATACACTCCTCTCTCACTCCAGCTGCTGTTTCAGTAGCAAAACAAGGGGAGGGCAAATTTGGTTACTTTCATCTAAATCCTCTTAGTGTGAATGCAAAGGGTGAGCATTCACTCTTGCTTCACACTCCCTTACTTCTCAATCAATGCATTTAGTCTTGGGGATTGGGAGGTAACACATACTATTGGTGATGATTTATTCTTGGTTTATTTGACCATTTCATGTTACAGCCTTATAGAAACAAGATACTCTTTCCATAAAATGTGGTGAGAATGTAACAAGTGAAATAAACACAGCAGCATAGCAAGTAATGTATTGAAAAAAATCTTCTTGCCTTCTTTGTGGTGATTTCCCTGGAAGACAGTGACTGTTTCATATTCTAAAAAGCCAGATGAGCAGCATGAAGTCATTAGTCACCCAGGTATTTACAGTGTTTTTCCTATTTCCTTTCTCCCATGGCCTCTGCGGTCAGCAGTATAAAATTCCTAGGAACTCCCACCTAAACACAAGTTTCCTGTTTATGCTTCCAATGGCTTTTATGTTTAGCTGTTAAAAGCCATTGAGTAAAGTACCATAAAAAGAATATATGAACAGAGACTGCAGGTGAGCAGAAAAAAACATGACAGTTACATTTGTATTCATTTTTATTTGGGAACAGAGACAGAAGTGTACAAAGGAACAAAGATACCAGTTAACGAATGCATTATTGCCTCAGATGAACCAGGCTACAGAGACAGTATTGTATTTCTGCTATAGCACGTCAGCCGAAATTTGCTGTTTTTCTTGATCTCAAATAAACAAAAAATTAATGGTAGCTTAGGTACAAGTGATCATGACTTGATCATATTTATAATGTGTAAGCAGAGTAAAGTCCAGACCAGTTTTTATATAAGAACGGGTCTGGACTTTACTCTGCTTACACACTATAAATGTGATTCTCTCACACGTGCGTGCGCACGCACGCACACACACTGCTTTAATAGGGCCAATTTCACAAAGCTGAAAACAATTGAGCTGAATCAGCTGGGAGAAAGAATTTAATCAGAAAAATGTGAATGATTTAAGGACACCTTACTAGAATCCCCAAAATTCAGAATCCCACAATTGAGGAAGAAGGCTGTGCTGGTTTTAAAAAACACCTGATTTAGCAGGGAAGAAAAGGAAGCTAGTTTAAAAAAAAACCTGAAGAAAGGGGAAGCTGATAGTAATGAATAAATATTAGACATTAGGAACTGCAGAAAACTGATAAGGGGAGCAAGGGGACACAAGGAGCAATCTCTGGCCAGCAGAGTTAAGGACAAGAAGAAGGAGTTTTAAAAAATACATTAGGAATGAAAAGATTCCTGACAATGGTACTGGTCCACTACTAGATGGAAATGGTAGAACTGTCAATATCAGTGCAGAAAAGACAGAAGTGTTAAATAAATATTTGTTTTATTTGGGGAAAAATGAGATGATATAGTCTCAGCATATGGTAATACTCTTTCCATTCCACTAGTATCTCTGGAGGATGTTAAAACAGAAGTTACCAACGTTAGACATTTTTAATTCAGTAGGTCCAGGTAACTTGCATCCAAGAGTTTTAAAAGAGTTGGATGAGGTGCTCACTGGACTGTCGATATCGCTTTTCAGTAAGTCTTGGAGCACTGGGGAAGCTCCAGAAGACTGGAAGAAAGACAACATTGTGACAATTTAAAATAAAAAAAAAGAGTAAACCAGATGATCCAGGTAATTATATGCCTCTAAGCCTGACACGAGTCCTGAGCAAGATAATTGACCAGCTGATATGGCATTTGAATTTTGATTAATAAAGAATTAGAGGAGGAGGATGTAATTAATGGAAATCAACATGTTTATGGAAAATAGGTCTTGTCAAGATAACTTAATTTTTTTAAATAAGATTAAAAGTTTGGCTGATAGAGATAATAGCATTGACATAATATCCTTACACTTCTGTAAGGCATTTGACTTGGTATCACATGATATTTTGATTATAAAACTAGAATGATATAAAATAAGGCATACATTAAATGGATTAAAAACTGGCTAATTGATAGGTTTCAAAATATAATTTTAACCAGGAAATAATCACCAAAAGATACGTTTTCAGTGGGGTTCCTCAGGATCCATTTTTGGCCCTATACTATTTATTTTTCTTCCAGGTTATTGATACAATTATTAAAGTCCTAACTGAAAGTTTGCAGATCACACAGGTTGGGGGACTGGTAAATTATGAAGATGATAGGTCACAGATTCAGAGCAATTTCAATTGCTTGCTAAACTAGGCACAAGCAAACAATATGTGTTCTAAGATGTCTAAATGTATACATCTTGGAACAAAGAATGTAGGCCATATTTTCAGAATAGGGGATTCTATCCTGGGAAGCAGCAACTCTGAAAAAGATTTGGGGGTCAGGGTGGCTAATCAGCTGAACATGAACCCAGTGTGATGGTGTGGCCCAAAGAGCTAATTCAGTCCTGAGATATATAAACAGGAGAATCTTGTGTAGGAGTTGAGGTTATTTTACCTCTCTACTTGGCACTGGTGCAACTGCTGCTGGAATGCTGTTCTAGTGTCCATAATTAAAGAAGTATGATGATAAACTGGAGAGGACTCAGAAGAGTCACAAGTATATTTAAAGAATTAGAAAGCATATCTTATAGTGATAAGCTAAACAGACTGACCTCCTTGAGTCTAACAAAGAGAAGGTTAAGGGGTGACTGAAAATAAATAAATATCTACATGAGGAACAAATATTTAATAATGGGCTCTTCAATTTAGTAGAGGAAGGTTTAACATAATCCAATGGCTAGAAGTCAAAGCTAGATAAATTCAGACTGGAAATAAGGCAGACATTTGACAGTCGGTAATTGTTCCAATGGATTCATCTACCAAAGGTTGTGGTGGATTCTCCATCACTGACTATTTTTGAAATCCAGATTGGGTATTTTTTCTAACAGAGGCTTAGAAATTAGTTTGGGGAAGTTCTCCTGTTATAGAGGAGGTCAGTCTTAATGATCACAGTGGTCCCTTCTGGCCTTGGAATCGATCAGTATATGAAATGCAAAGTGTCTGATATTTAAAATTATCAATGGGCTGGTAAAAGCTGAGTAATTTTTGTGGCATGCTATAATAAAGAAGAATAGTTACTATTTTTGCAGCACTTATTATAGCATCTCTCAAGTGCCACAATTCAGACTGCCAGCATTTGTTATAAACTTCTCTTTTAAGGTCACAATTTGCCTCATGCTGAAACTTAGCATAAAAGGTGTCAGCAGAAGAACAATGTTTAACTTCCATGGGTCTGTTAGAGACTGGAAAGCTCTAGTTGATATTCTAATCTATTCCTGGGGCCAGTTTAGAATCTTCCTCTGGGGTATATATTCTAGTACTCTATCCAATCACTTGGATATTTTTAAGCCATGCTGGAATCTACAAAATTAGATTTCATACTTCATCATATTTATCATTCCAAAAATCGCTCCTGTTAAAATAGTAAAACTTTGCTAATTATGGAGTGATCATATGGATTTGGAAGGCAAGTTCCTGGATTCTTGGGTAACTGGTATTTGTATCAAAGTATATATGTAGCCAGATAACATTGCGCACACTAACACTAGTTAGTTGTGTTTTTAAAGAAAAATATACTAAGTACATACTTGCACATTTCCATTCTTTTTTAGGACTAAAAAATCCTAAACATTAAAGTCCTAAATAATTTTACAGACCAGCATATTAATCATTAAAACTAGTATGATACCCATAAAATGCCTTTTATTCCCCACAGTGTGACTTAAGGGTGGAATGTCATTACCTTTGAATTTCCTGGCTTCATTTGAGCCAGACACTTGATGTTATTTAAACATAGTTTTGTGTATTTAATTATATCATGAATGATGTCATTTTCACCCAGACACCCTTGACACTAATTTATTTCAGAAGGTAATTAGTACAGAATAATTAAGCTTTCAGTGCTGTTATTACCTGCCATGACCTTTGTATCCTGTAGGACACACCCATTTTATAGCACAAAAACTAATATTAAAGTATCAAGATTTACTCACTTGGAATAAACACTGAAACTGCACTATCGAAATGGTTCTATACAAGGAAACGACTATGATCAAAACACTTTAAGACAGATTTCTAAAAAAGGCTATTTTTCCATACTTATCTGAATTAAGACTAAGTAGTGAATGAACCCAGCATATTGAAATTCATAATCTAATCTTTCAGAAGGAACACATACAAAATAACTTGCTTGACCATCCTATGCATTAGAGGAGATTACAGGTACCATAAATCTTGTAGAAGGGGCTAATTCAGTTTACAATATAGCATCTCCTAGAATGCTCACCTTTTTGTCATGGTGACTGTTTCTGTCACTACAAATATTCACTTTAACAAATGATATTAACTGTAGATGTCTTCTGTCCAAGTATTATTATTTCTATATTTTATACAATGGAGCATGCTGAAGTTTGCTTCTTGTTACAGACCCAATTTTGGCTTCCTCGTAAAAAATATATTCCCTGAATTACATAGATACGGAGGGGGTGATGGGACTAGGAGAGCCCTAGTCTAACCCCCTGCACTGAAGTAGGATGAAGTATACCTAGACCATCCCAACAAGTGTTTGTCTACCCTGTTCTTTAAACAGCCTCCAGGGATGGGGATTCCACAACCTCCTTTGGAAGTCTATTCCAGTGCTCCATATAGTTAGATTTTCCTACATTTCATCCCAGGTTACAAATGTTTAGGAAGCTCAGAGGGGAAGGGGAAATCACAAAAGGCACTTTAAAAGTTATGGGCCCTAATTCATAAAGGCATGTTACTCCGCAAATCACTTCAGGACATGCTTACGTTTAAACACATACTTAAGTACTTTTGAAGCCAATAGGACTTAATCAGGAGCTTAACTTTAAGCAGGTTAAGTACTTCCTTTACTCAAGGACATAGTGTTAAAACATTTCCCTTTCATGTGCTTTTTGAAAGTTTTTCTGGCCTTTCTTAAGGCTCACAATACAGCTTGGTCTGCAAACTCTACATTTTCCTTTGTTGTCTATGCTAAATAATGCATTTGAATGTTTTATTTTCTTGTAGTAATGGGGGGGGTGCTAATTGGGGAGCAGTAAAGACCTAATATAAAGAACTTGGGGTCTAGATATTCATGCTGAGTTAGACAGGGAAGGGGGGACCCATGGAGCAGGGAGATAAAGAGGAGGCAGTCAAAAATTGAGAGAGAGGAATTCCTGAGAGGAAGAGACAAGAAGGTCTTTCCCAGCTTAGCATAGGTAACACAGATCACAAACTTTTTGACAGGCAAGGTGCTCAAGGACCAAGCCAGCTCTGAATAGTTTCAGGCTAACAGTCTGGTCGTAATAAGCAGCATATAGATGCTCTCAGAATGGTTTATTCTGCCTACAAGAAAGGAAAGGGGCTGCCTCTCCACAAGGATTTAAGAAAAAAGAATTGAAGGTCACAGGTTAATTCTGCATCTAATTAAATTAGAACTGTGACAATGCAGCACCACGTTCTATCGATTCTGATTGTTGTTGTTCTGATAGTTTACAAAGCAAAAGCAAACTGGGATTTCTGAAGGAGAGTACCTTGATTCCTGCTACAAATTAAAGGGTTGCTGTCATGTAGACCCTGTAAGCTCGTGTAGTGATTGTCCTCCCCAGTTACCAATGCTGATATACAATTAATTTTTAAATCTAAGTTTTCAACCTTTTAAAGATGAGGCATTTCTCTCTCATGTGACATAGTTTCTAGCATTAATGAAAATATTAAGAGCGATCTGTCATTTTATTATCAGGTTACTAAGCAAGCACTTTACTCACTTAAAGGTAATATTCACCTACAGCAGGGCTGTGTGGAAAGAGCATACAGTATCTCCCGTATGGTTCATGCTGGAGCTCTTTTTGGATTTGGGACTGCATGGCCACCTGTGCTGATCAGAGCTCCACGCTGGGCAAACAGGAAATGAAAATCAAAATTTCGCGGGGCTTTTCCTGTTTACCTGGCCACTGCATCCAAGTTCAGATCGCTGTCCAGAGCGGTCACAGTGGTGCACTGTGGGATACCGTCCTGAGGCCAATACCGTTGATTTGCAGCCACACTAACCCTAATCCGATATGGTAATACCGATTTTAGCGCTACTCCTCTCGTCGGGGAGTAGTACAGAAACCAATTTAAAGAGTCCTTTATATCGATATAAAGGGCCTCGTAGTGTGGATGGGTACAGCGTTAAATCTGTTTAATGCTGCTAAAATCGGTTTAAACGCATAGTGTAGACCAGGTCTTTATGTTGGCCCTGTAGGGATCAGGAGAGGGCCTTGAGAGCTGCAATTACGTGGATCCTAATTCCCCACACAAGTGGTACTACATGTGACTGCTACTCTATTCCACAAGCTAAAGCATAGCTGTGTCACTTACACGTGGGACAAAGTCTTCCCACCGCCAGTAAGGATCTGAATAAAGGATGTGTTCATCCATTTCCCCTCTGGCCTACAGCATATTCCACCCAACTCAGGAGATTTCCTCTCACTAAAAAGTAGCTTTCTGTACCATCACAGCTGGAACTAAGAGTGAAATAAAAACAGCTTTCAATTCCACTTACGTTTTAAAATAGAATAATCAGACTTGGAGGCTCAGGCTTATCTCCGGATATGCATCTAAACTTTTCTAAAGTTCAGAGGTATCTGGATTGGGCCTATTTTAAAAATACATAAAATAACTAAAGCTGTTTTCCACATTAGGTGCATACAGTAGTCTTTTTTTTCAGATTTCACGCATTTCTTATTCATAAAAGAATATATAGAATTTCTGTTTGTTATAACTGTGACTATTATCCTCCCTTTTGGACTGAATTATAATTCTGGGTGGTCCAGCCTCCCTAGGGAACTTTAATTGTTATACTCCTGAACTACAGCTGGGTGAAACTTTTATAATGAAACATGAAGCCAGGTGAATACAAACTTGAAACTCAGGCCAAGTTTGACTAGTTTGCAGAGGCTCAGAAACCTTTCAGTGAACCTGGTTCAACTTCTGTTGAAGCTCTGTTTTTGCATGTTTTTTTCTTATTAACCCAAAATAAGACACAATTCAGCAGTTTGAACTGAGTTTGGCTGTGCATTATAAATGTAATGGGGAACAAAACCATGCAAACCAAAACTCTGCAAAAAATTGCCAAGATTAATTTGCTGTCCTTGGGCTTGTCTATGCCTAAAATTTGCCAGGATAGACAAAGCCTTTCGGCAAAAGGCAACTTTCATCAACAAAACAGTGGAGTTGTACACACTGCAATGCTGGTCTTTGTGATTAAAACTCCTCTGTTTCATTGACAAAATAAAACCACCTCAACAATCCACTCCCCTGAGCAACGTAGTTATACTAACATAAATTGGTAGTGTAGACCATGCCCCAGATTACTTCCTGAATAAAAGTACCTAATATTTTCTATGGGTCTGCTCCCGCTCCCATTGTAGTCAATGGGAATTTTGCCACTGACTTCATTATTTGTATTACTTTAGTGCAGGGGTGGCCAACATGAGTCTGAGAAGGAGCCAGAATTTGCCAATGTACATTGCCAAAGAGCCACAGTAATACATCATCAGCGCCCCCATCAGGTCCGCCCCCTGCTTCCAGTGCCTCCTACTCACTGGCAGCTCCACCAATCAGTGCTTCCCCCTCCTTCCCCGCACCTCCCAATCAGCTGTTTTGTGTGGGCGGGAAGGGGTGGAGTAGGGGCAGGGCCTGTGGCAGAGCCAGGGGTTGAGCAGTGAGCGTCCCCCAGCATATTAGAAAGTTGGTGCCTGCAGCTCCAGTTCCGGAGTCGGTGCCTGTACAAGGAGCCACACATTCACTTCTGAAGAGCCGCATGTGGCTCCAGAGCCACAGGTTGGCCACCCCTGCTTTAGTGCTTAGGAATCCAGCTCCCAGACCAGGGTTCTGTTATGCAAGGGGCTGTACAAACAGAACAAAAAGACAGCTGGAGCAGGTTTGTGACAAACTTCCAAATTCCTCTGTAAAATCCTAGAAGGATTCTTTGTGGAGGTGGTCACATTTCTAGCTCTTCCAAAATCCCCGTCAAAAATCTGGAGAATTTTTTCATAAGGCATTGATGTTCAGACTACACAGCTTTGAAGTAGATTGAAACTGACCTCATCTCTAACTCGGAAAGCCTGGAATAAAGAGCAGTTGAAGGTAGGCTAGAGCTTCCCCCTATCCGTTAAGCCAGTGACCCAATCAAAGAAAGAAATTAGGTTCGCTTGGCATAATATGTTCTTGACAAATCCATGTTAGCTATTCCCTATATCCCTATTATCCTCTAGATGCTTACAAACCAGTTGTTTAGTAATTTGTTTCAGTATCTTCCCAGTTATCAAAATTGGGCTGACTGGTCTATAATTCACCAGATCCTCTTTGTTTTCATTCCCTTTTTTAAAGATAGGAAGTATGTTTGCCCTTCTCCAGTCTCTACTCTGCCAGCTCCCAGCTGCGGCGTTCTGCTGCCAGTGAGAGCTGTGGGCGGTCCTTTCCCCAACCCGAGCAACATGCCTGGGGCCAGGGCAAGGGAAGCAGAGCGGGCTGGGGCCACATCTCTCTGCTTCCCCCCACTGGTGAGTGCAGGTGGCGATCCTTTCCCCGCACTCACTGGCGGCGGGAAGTGGAGTGCCACACTGGGAACTGGTGGAGTAGAGCAGGCTAGGTCTCTGGGGGAAGAGGTGGAATGGGGGTGCGATGGGGGCAGAGTAGGAGGGAAGCATAAGAGGTGGAGAGAAGGGAGTTGTCTGGGGACCAACACCCCTTTAGGGGTGGCCCTGCCCCTTGCAGGTGGTGCTGGCTGAGGGATAGGGCTGGTTGCTGGGACTGGTGCTGCCATGTATGCAGCACGCAGCTGCCTAGGGCACCATGAAATGTGGGGCAATTTGGTGCCACAAATGTCATGGTGCCCTATGCTGCTGTGTATGCCTAAGGATGGCTCTGCCCACCACCACCAGCATTGCTGCCCCCTCCACCATCCCCACCGGCTGCTTACCATCTGCTTCAATTCCTGCCTGTGGGACTCAGCTGCTACCTGGCTTACCATGCCCTTTTGCCACCATTTGGGCCTGAAGCAGCAGCCAGCATAAACTGACTTTCTTTTGCAAGCACACATGGGCATGTGTCCCCTCACCTTGGACCAACACCCTCCCATCCTTGCAGCTGTCTCCCCCTCTCCCCTTGCAGCCTTTTGCTTCCCTCCCCTTTTCTCCAGCCCCTCAGCAGCTTCAGTTTGTTTGCCTGCCCTGCCCTTTTCCCGCTGAAGATTTTGTTTGCTTGTTTGCCTCACCCCAGCCTCTGAAGCTAGCCCCTTGGTTTCCCTGGCCTACCTCCAGCCTGGTTGCCTCCCCCGCCCGGCTCCCCTGCCCTGACTGGCCCTTTGCTCTGTATGCCCATGCCCCCTCCCATGCGCTTGTGCCCCTCTCCTGTTTCAGTTTGAACCCCTGTCTCACTGCACTCTCCCCAATGCTACTATAACCCCCCCACACCCCGACCCCCAGTGCAGCCAAGATAGAGCTGTGGACCCATGCTCCACTGGATGGCCTGAAGCACGGGTGGGAGGGAGCTCGCCTGCCACCCATCCCCGACCACCAGGCCAGAGCTCTTGACCCAGTTGACCTGGGAGGAGGCGGCCACAGAGTAGACGGCCTGGCAAGCCTCCACCCGCAACAAGTCACCCAGGTCCTGGACCATGAGGAGCACGTCGTCGGCGTACACCGACAGGATCAGCTGCAACTCCGGTTCCTCCAGCACCAACCCCATCAGCCTCCGGCAGAGGAGACAGAGGAAGGGCTCGATCACCATAGCATACCGCTGGCCTGAGAGGGGGCAGCCCTGTCTTACTCCCTGCCCGAAGGTGACCGGCTCAGTCAGGGTCCAGTTGAGCCTGACCAGACACTCTGTGGAGGCATAGAGCACCTGGAGAAAACCCACAAACTGGGGTCTGAAGCCAAACGCTCATAAAGTGCCCAGGAGATACTTGTGGTCTGTCCTGTCGAACGCTTTCTCCTGAACCAGGGACAGAAATGTGAATGACAGATCATCCCTACACCCGAGCTCCAAGAGGTCCTGGACCAAATACGGACTATCAAAGATGGTACGGCCTGGGACCAGTGTAGGTCTGGTCAGTGTGGACTACATCTGCCAGCACGGACCCCAGCCTCAGTGAGAAGGTCTTCACTATGACTTTGTAGTCTGTGCTGAGGAGTGAGATGAGACTCCAATTCTGAAGGTCACAGAGGCTCCTTTATGGTGCAGGTAGTCCGGCGTGGAGCGTACTGGCTCACGCCTTCCTACGCCGCTTCCTAGGGCTCCGATACAACCAGCAGCTCCTTTATCTCCATCCGAGAAGTCTTCTGCGAGACCTCTCAGGACTGCGATCTTCTACCAGGACCACCACCGGACCTGGAAACTGCTCTTGGTAACCAGGTCTGTGGCAGCCACCGAGGGGGCGGACCTCCTCACAGAGCCCCTGCTACACACCCCCCAATTCCGTGTGCAGGTGGCGGAGTCCCCCTCAGTGTGCCTGAGGTTGGTCCTGGTGGAAATCACCAGAGTTGGAGACCACCTGGACTACGACCAGGGAGAGTGGTTGGATCCCCTGACCCTCACTTGACACATGGGGCTCTCCAGGCCTTGTACTCCCCGGCATGTACTTCAGGAGGTGAGGGCCGCTTTACCACCCACTGCTCGGGTTTTCCTTGACCGGGTCCTGCAAGAGGGCACGCCTCACCCACCCTCCACTCCAGACCCTCTGGATCTTTTCATCAGGCTCCTCCCCATGGACCAGCCAGGCCATTCCACCCCTTTACCATGAGCCAACTTGCAGCCAGTTCGGTTCCAGACCGCACCACGAAAACATCTGTACATGCTCATGCACCACACCCTTCATGTCCTCACCCTCATGTCCCCCCCTAATACGAAGGGGCAGGACCTCCTGCCACCTTTGGAGGGTGAGGAGCCCCGGTGGGCCCGCCTATATTCCTCCCTGGTCCTGAGGCCCACCAGGGACATCAGCTGGTGGATCCTTCACGGAGCCATGAGCATGGGGGTGTACTTGGCGCGGTTCACTCCCCTCCCAGACCTCTGCCCCTTTTGTGGTGTGAGGGAGACCCTGCTGCATATATACCTGGAGTGCACCAGGTTGCAGCCCCTATTCTGGCTCCTCTTGGATATACTATTATGTTTTTGGTTGCACTTTTCTCCTCACCTGTTCATCTACGCACTCCCCATTCGTGGCCCCACAAAGTCACGGGACCTCCTTGTCAACCTCCTCCTAGCCATTTTGGCCAGGGCTATCTACAAAACCATGGAGAGGAGGTTGGCCAGCGTGGTTTCCTGCGACTGTGGGGCCAATTTCTGCTCCTCAGTCCGTTCACGCATCCAGGCAGAGTTCCTTGGGGTGGCGTCCGCTGGCTCCCTTGACACCTTCGAGGAGAAGCGGGTGCTGTCCGGGGTTCTCTGCTCGGTGTCCCTGTCCGGTTTCCTTCATTTAGCTCTGTGACCTCACTCCCGTTCCTGTTATCTCATTAGTTGTCCCCTACAATTATTTGATATCACAGACCTGTGGATCCTCCCGTTAGGCTGGGGAGAAGTCTTTTAGTACTGGGTGGGCTCCACCTGCCCACTTCATGGATACCAACAGCACTACTATGCTGTACCCAACTGGCCTGGGTCTATCACAATATATATTACTTATTTAAGTATTTTTAACCTATTGTTCTGAGTTTGTCTGCTTTTTTGAAATCCACTGTCCTTATTCTGATGCTCTCACTCTTTCCTTTTCTTCAACTTCATGATCACTTTCACCCAAATTGCCTTACGCCTTCAGACTCCCAACTAATTACTCCCTGGCGATCAGACTTCAGTCTACAGTAGCTGTCCCCCTAGTTAATTCCTCCACCTTATGAGGAAAAAAATGTTGTCCCCAATACACTAGTAGCAAATAAAAAGAATCATAGTTTCACATCACATCTACTTCCCCTCAAGCAGCCGTCTCTTCAGCAGTTCTTGGCCTCACCCAGACTTCTCTGAATCTGCTCTCCTTCACAATCAGCCCCCAAGTAAGCTGGGATCTTGCCTTTTAGCTCCTCCCACCGTGCCTGATGCTATTATAAGTGTATTGGGACAGGGCTAATTTATCCCACAGTAGCTTAACTCTTTTCTGGCCAGTTTGGAGTTTGTATATCCCATCACATATCTTCATAAGGATCAGTTGTGCTTTGTATACATAGCCCTAGCAGGGATGCTATACAGTTGCACCACCCCAAGGGAGTCAGCAGGAGTCATTCTGCCTCGGAGGAGAATGCCACCTAGACTCGTGGACATGCATAGGCAGCACACCCACCACAACACCCATTTATGGACACAGCTTACTACTTCCTGTGCAGCCAGCCACTCCCACAAGGACTCCAGTTCTCTTTCATGTGTTTCTCTAATCGAAGGTATGCAAACACAGTATACTCTGGTCTAAATTATCACTTGCAAGTCTGACGGGCAGTTGTGTGCATCTCAGAATAGGGGAAGGGATTCATTCAAAAGGGATGAAAATTGCTCACATGAGCAATTTCTGTTTAGTCTTCTGGGGGAAGGGGAAAAATTAAATTCAAAATCATCTGTTGCATAAGTTAAAGTTGACCCTGAACAACTCGAATGTACACTGTCCTGATTTTAGAGAATAACACCACATACACAGTTATATACATACCACCATGTCACATGGCATGATCTGTGGGATGTTGTCTTGGAGACTTCCTATGTCAGGAAAGAATGCAAGTGCATAAATTTCTGGCACAATTTAGAGAAGTGATTTTATTTACAACAGATCCAAAGAAAAAGTGCTAATAAACACTAGATACAAGCAGTGCTAATCAGCAAACATGAAGGGAGGAGAACCAAATGGCAACAAATATATAAAAGTAAGATTTTTTTGCCAATTCAGCGAGTTTATGGTTTCCTAATGAAATCAGGGACCAAAATAACTAAACTCAGTGAACACGGACAACTTCTCTTTCCAGCGTAGAGTCACTTCCAGTGAGCTTGCATAGAAAAGCTGTAGTAATAAGGCCTTCCAGCAATCCAATCCTATTGTTACTGACTGTCACGAACTCCACAGCCCCCAACAAAAAATGGTACAATGTTTTCCCTATCCGTGGATCACCTTTATGTACATATTTATATACAGCTTCTGCATCAACCCTAGCCAGCTCTCAAACTGGACTTTCTAACCACACTCTCAGAATTTCCTGGGTGAGAAGCCATCTTCTTGTTTCCACTAGGCTATTTTACTAAATAAAGAGAAGTTTTAAATTGTTTGCAGTTGAATTCCGTGGGGAAACATACTGGATCTGTGTATTGTGTGTGATGCTGCTTCTACAGCCTGATTCAGCAGAATGTTTCTGAGGTCGTCTGACCCAGGCAAGTTCCAGAAGGCTGCAGATGCTGGCTCCATCACATACCAAACTATTCGGTAGAAATGTTAGTCTGCTGCCGAAAGTTCAAAACCAAAACCTGCCCTTTGGCACTGACTTACTGATCTCCTGGGAAACAGGAAGAGAAGTCAAACAAAGCAGCTCCTTGCTTCCTGCACTCCACAACTCAGAAACCTTGGGGCCATTCCCCTGTGCCTATACAACCTGTAAAGGTGAGGCTGTAGCTGAGCAGGTGGGAAGAAAGACTAATCCAGCTCTGCCCTAGGGGCCAGAATATTTAAAATTTATGGGTAAGCTAAACAGGCTGGGCTTCCTCTACCTTGGTTGCTAGAGGCTTGCAAGGGCCTTCCTGTCAAGTGCTGCACAGTTAATCCAGTATCAGGGAAAATCTGGAAAAATTGGATAAGAGATTTTGAAAATACTTACAAAAGGCCAGATCATGCCCATAAGCAAAAAAATGCCCATCAAAGGGCCAGAAAAGTCCACGGGCTCCTGAACAACTCTAGCTGCAGACTCTGGGACGCACAGGAGGGCTTTCTGCAGGAGACAGTACTATAGAGAGATCAGCCCCCTCCATCCCTTCTAGTGGAGAAGGAGAGAACAACGCATAGAGGGTCCTCTCCTGTCTGGATCCTCAGCACAGGATCTAGCCCAAAGTTTCCCCAAATCATAGTGGTAAAGGGGCATCCCACAGCTTCCAATCTGGGCTGGTGAACCAGAAGTGAGAAAAAGAGGGGTATAAATACTTTCTAATCTCATGTAGTTTGAGGAACTCAAATGCTGATAGACTTTCTACTAAGAATCTTCTTTCTAATCACTCCAAGCTAAACACTTTATTAAGGGTCAACACACAAAGGAAAATCCCTGCTCTCTCCATCCATCATGTCTCCTCTTAATAAATAGCCCTCTAAGCATCAAGAGCAAGAGGTTACACCAAGTTACAATCAACTGGAAAAGGGAATTGTTTCAAAGTGTGTGTGGGAGCAGAGTAAAAGGAGCTTGAGACACAGATGTCACTAGGGCTTGGCAGTGGATTATATCAAAGAAAATTTCAGTCATCAGCAGCTTGGTCCAAACACACTGCTTTTCACATGGGACTTACAAGCTCAAGATTATACAACAGATGTCATAAATTGTCTCCAGATGTCCCCGAGAGATGCTTCCCAGGCTGCTCCTTCCTACAAGCTTTATGGAAATGCACCATAATCCAAAATTTGGCTAAAGTGTGTAAATGTTTGTACTAAATGCTTGATTTGGACCTGGCTCCCCATACTGTCTTATTTCTGCTTGGCTTTGTTGGGATACAAAACTTCAGACTGAGGATATGTCATATATTTTGTTTCTGATGACTTTGGCATGTGACATTTCCTGCTTGCATGGATGACAAACTTGGCCCCTGCTGTGGCCAACTAGAAGAATTTCATAAGGGACTACCTCCCATTGGAGTAAATGGTTTCCTTTCTCAAGCAGGAGCCAGGAGACATTTACAATAAGTAGTCCAAGACATTGGAATTCCTGAAATCTAAAAGAAAACAGACTGTTAGGGCACTAATTGTTGGATTTAGGGAATGATGACCTACTGCAACTGTGGATCTTTATGAACGACTCAGAATGCAGTAGTATTAGAATATTGTTGAGGAAATTAGGTTTGCACTTAGTGTGGGGAATAAATTCATCCATATAAATTTGATACAACCCACAAAGTAAACCACAACAAAGAACCTGCTATGCTGTTCCAGTGGGGCCGTGTGGCAGGGCTCACTCACCCTCGGAGTATCCCCTTGCATCGGTGCGGGATTTGCCACTATCTTTGGCTCCAGCACCTCTTACCGGCCACCTGTCTCGGGCCCTAGGTCTTCTGTGGCTCAGCCATACAGCCAAGTCACCTAAGGTCAGGCTCCTTTCAAGGTTTCATAAACTACTTCCAACAAAAGTCCAAATGAAACTGAATAGTTCTTCTATCTTCCTGGGCTACCAAAGTCTTTTCCTCTGTGCTTACAAACTGTATCTCAGGGCCTTCCTTTCAGGAACCTATGCTGTCCCTGTAGTGTGCTGCCCCCGTTGCCTCTGTCTGTGTACCCTAACTCTGGGCATCCCTCAGCCATAGAGACCTGTCTCTTGTACTGTCTTTTCCCTCAATTTTGCTCCTTCAGCCAACTTCTTATGGCTTACCTGCGTCCCTCTGGCCAGGAGCCAATTAGCTACTCACTTCCCCAGGTGCAAAGCATGACTAATTGGGTGCCTTCATGGGCTGCCATGCAAAACTGGCTCCACACAGACTGCTCTCAGAATGAATAACACCATGAGGGTCAAAAGGATTCCATCCCCCCAGGAATATTAAGTGATGAACATCCCCAACGCAATCCTGCACAAATAGACACTCCTAACGAAAAGGAGACAAACAATGGCTTTATTATTTATTCATGTTGTTTTTTAAAATTTGAGTTCTTTCTTAACAAAACACTAATTAACAAAAGTAATCAAGCTATATAACCCTCATTCTATAAGTTATTGCTTGTCCTCAGAGCAATCCACACATTAGTAAAAGCAAATAATGAAGAAAAAACCAACCTACTAGATCTATTATCAAAGATTTAAAAGAGAATAGTAGGATAGACACAAAATGCAAATAGCAGCAAAAGTGATAGCCCAATGAGATGGTGGCAGTACAAGACCAGATGCAGGCGACCCAAGCTTGGCCCATTACTCTAATGCTAGTACTCAAACAGAGGAATTAAATAATGTACTGAATGAGAGAAAAGAAGCCAGTGTAAAATTTTACTTACCAATGTAGCTGAATAATTATTTGTACTGCAATTCCATCTGTCATTTTTTGGTAACTTCCTCAGTGTCTGTTCCTTGAAGTTCCCCGTGTGCATCAAAGAATTTAGCATCAACCTTTTAATATACATCAGGGGCATCCCTGTAACCAGGGACCCCCCGGGTAGGCACTCTACTAGTTCCCCAGTTGAGATAGGAACAGTGCCTGGAAAGGAGGAGATAACCTGTGCTGTACCCCATCTAGGCTGATGGTAAGTTATGAAAAACTGACTCGTCTCCACAGAGTTCAAATGAAACACAAAGCCGCCTGTATGCTGCACCATGTGGTAATGGAACCTGAGCACACTGGCATTTGAATGTGTCGCTGAAGGGCTGCAACTGTAGGTTTGGCAGCATTTGTGACCGAACAGACCCCTATATTCACACCCTACACATTACTGTAATAATCTTTGTGCAAAATATGGCATAAAAACCAAATAAGACACTGATCAATAGTGTTGTGTAATTTATGTACAAAATGCATATTATGAGTTATGAACAAAAGTGAAATTATGACTAAAATGTGTTTACCAGACAAGTCTGAGGAGGAGGGTAAACTGATTTGTCAAAGATAAAAGAGAAGCTGACACCTCAGCCAGGGTGTCATCAAAGTTGATTGTCTATCACCTTTGAGAATGAAAGCAACTCTGGGAATGAAAGGGAGTAGGAACAGATGGATCATTCTTTGGGAATGAAAGGGAGTAGGAACAGATGGATCTTCATTTTAGCAAACAACATGGAACCTCTTTCACCAGGAGATTCCATGTCTCCATCCTCACAGCTGGAATTGACTTTTATCTAGGGGTGGCCCTCAGGAAAATACATTTCGAAGGCTGATAGGACTATAAAAGTGAAGGACAAAAACACCACAAGCTACCTCTCACTCTTTCATTTAAGATGACAAGAGAACTAGCCTTTTGACCTTGTGGGGAGATCCTGACCTGAGAATTTGGTCAGCCCTGTTATTGGGAACATGGGGTAAGGACATTTCCTTGAACCAAAAGTGAGGGGCAAAAACACCACAAGCTACCTCTCACTCTCTTTCATTTAAGATGACAAGGGAACTAGCCTTTTGACTTTGTGGGGAGATCCTGACCTGAGAATTTGGTCAGCCCTGTTATTGGGAATATGGGGTAAGGACATTTCCTTGAACCAAATCTAGCTTGTTAAGTTTTAGCTACTGAAAGTCTTTTATCTACATTTCTCTTGTAACCATTTCTGACTTTAATGCCTTATACTTGTGCTCACTTGAAACATATCTCTTCGTTAAATAAACTTGTTTTATTTTTAATCTAAACTAATCCAGTGTTGTGTTTAAATGGAACTGCTTTTAACACCAGTTAAAGTAGCAAATTGTTGAATATTGACACTTAACGGAAGCAATGGACCATTAACATCTGAGCTGGACAGTTCAGAACAGACATTTTGGGGAAATTCGGGCCTGGAAGTGTGTTGAGATCACTCTGCAAGGCTGGCGGAAGCCAGTGTGTGACAAGAGTGTTGCTGACAGGCTGCTGGGATCAGAGTTGCTGGACCAAGACTGCAGCTATACACAGACACTCAGGGCGTGACCTTCATGCTGTTGGAAAATGGCCCTAGTTGGAAGCTACAACAGCAAAGCATTGTAATGCACCCAAGGTTGTGGAGCAAGCAGTGACAACTTCTCACTGGTCTGGACTGCACCAAAGAACTTCACAGCATTATCGGAATCAGCCCAACCTGGAAGTCTCTTTTGTCCTGGATGGTTTCTACTGTAGCTTTTCATTATCTTAAGTACTAAGGATTTGTTGTGGTTGTAGTAGGAAGAAGAGCACAGAACTTGTAATATTCAGGCAATGCCTCTTGTAGGTCACTTCACTTCAGAAAATGCAGTCACTTGAAACCTTTTAATACTACGAGCCTGGTTCTCCTCTCACACTGGTTTTGCACTGTTATACACTTCATGGAGTTATTCTTGATTTATAATACTGTGAGAGGAGAATCAGGCTCAATATTTTCTTTTGACTACACAATAGACTTAATTTCACAGGTAAATAAAATAAAAAATGTCTGCTTATAGTAGGACCAATAGGCCCCACACTGGTAGAACAGGGTTAATGAGGCAGACAGGCTCCACGCTGGTGACAAGAACTCATGCACCCTGTTGACCTGCTCTCTGGTCAATGTCAGGTGTGGAGAGGGCAGATAAAAGAGACAGTCTAGCCCACTTCATGGCTGCGCAGGAAGGAGAACAGAGCTCCGCTTTTCTTGGTGGGAGAGAAGTCTGGGCAGGGAATTGGCACAGACAGTTTGGGAGACACGCCCTGAATAGAAGTGTGGAGTTGCCCTGAATGTTTGTGGGAAGGCCCTGGTTTTGAGTTGCATTTGTTTTGGTTCCTGGTTACCTTTAATCCTAAAACACCTTGAAAGGGGTAGAACTGAAGGGTCTTTTGGCTAGAGGGCCAAAGCACCACTACACTGGACTTCATATGGACAAATAAATACTAGCAGAGACCTGCAGCTGTGTGAATTGTGCACATAAGGGCCACAAGGAGGTGCCACACCAACACACTGTGACCGTGTCATTGTTACTTTTCATGTGTAGAAATTTACAGCTCGGATACCCTCACAGTCTCTAGAACCTGAAATTGCAGAAGAAGTTGCTGCAGAATATTGTGTGGCATCTTACAAACCAACCTTGGCATCCCCAATATCCCTTAGTCTTAAATGTTTTCACATTGGCTATGATGTCTGCTCTGCTGAAGTCCGAACTCCTTTTCAAAATCCCTATAACATTTGTTTTGGGAGAAAATTACACAAAATTTTGAAGACTAGAAAAGAGGAAGCAGGAGCACAATTCTCCCTGACCATTTGCAGAGTAAGATATTACTCAATGTAAGAGTGGCAGAACTGGACCCTAGCTTTTTTGTTTGTTTGTTTCTGGCATGCTACCTCTTCCATTATATTGTATATTACAATGTACAGTATGTGCATATATGGAATTAGTCCCATGATGTTCTGCTTCATACTCCTACTCCTTTCCACATTTTTAGCTCCTATAATGGAGAAAATAAGCCTGAGGTAGCTGGGTCCTGAAAAACCAAGTATGTCTGCAAAACAGACTTTCTTACCTGGCACTCCATATAAACTCACTGTCTGTTTTCTAGCCCCACTGTGAATACACACATATGTTTTTAAAGAGACACAATTTTGTCTTGTTGATAGCAATGTAATTAGAAAGCTATTTGGCACATACAGGCAGCTTCAGTAGTAATTTGGCACTGCCCCATCCTTCTTCTAGCAGCTCTGATTTTGCTCCCCTTTGGCTATTTTCCTAGATGTCTTACAGCTTGTGGACACATCATCCATGTCTACTCAGGCAATAACTCTGGCAGAATTCTAATACCAAGTACAGTATCTCTGGCAGCCGTGTTGCTACATTAGAGCATGATATTGGCTTTGTTAATAGACACCGCTACTGTGTTTTCTGATGTAGTACAATATTATAGACAGGTGCATGGTTAGCTTTGTGAAAGGCCCTATGCCATTTCCTGTTGACTCAGCTTCAATCACAGGATTTCATCCACATCATGTTTCAAAATGAGGTCTAATTTCAATTCCTCATTGGATTCAGGCTGAGGAGCTTCGGAAAGAAAGTGAGCCTTTCCCCAAATCCTGATTGATTTCATGTTATACGTGTTTTGGATTTCAAAGGTTGCATATGTCCCTGTTCATGATGAAGATAACGGTAGGGGCATGGATCCATCTAGTACAGTACTGTGCCTGCAGCAATGTCCTATACTTAATATTTTTGCTGGTGGTGAAAATGACTCACTCTCAGTTCCTGCAAGGCAATTAGTTCATTGCCCTGGAGCAGAAGTATCAATAGCTCTTTGTAGCAGTGATCCACTTCTTATGTTTTACCACACACAACAGAGAAGTTAGATAAAAACATAAAATACTCTTGCTGGAAGGCTGCAGTGTAACACTGTTTCTTAGAATTCAAAACAATAACACACAATAACCTAAAAACAGAGAGCCAAAGCAGGCTGTTCTCTACTCCAAAGAGGCACAACTCACCTAACATTACTCTGGCTCTCTGCAAAGTGACTGCTGCTAGGCCCAGATTGCATGCTTCTCTACAGAGCTCTCTTAGCCTGTAACCAGGATCAGGAAAAACCTTGAAATTTAAAGTGACAGCTTACAATTTTAACATAGTTTTCAATACACAACATTTCCCCTTGTGGTGTCACAGATCTAGTTGAATTCCTGCTCCTGGGTGATCACCAGACTGCTGGGAGAAGAGCCAAAGGATGAATCCCCATTTGTTTTAAGCCTCTGGAGTCTGAACAGAGTCCAGGCACTGCCCCAGACTGGGATCTGTAGGCACACACTCAGGATGCATATCCTTTGTCTAGCCCCCACCCGAAATGAGACCTCACAATTCAACTGTTTAGCCCCTGGAACCAGTAGTTTATGCACAGCCCTTCCCAGAACTCCCACCCTAATTGGATTCCCACATTAACGCTTCAAGGGTATGTGATAAATGTAGCACATAACACACAGATGCAGAAATGCACAAGATTCTAAAACACCATTGCTCTTTATGTAAGAGATAAAGCTCAGGAGACTACAGCTCACTTAGAAAACAACACACATCTTGAACACAAGGCTTTTCACGGTAGCTCACCCTTCCCTTAGGAGTCCTTGGGGGACCATCTGTGTTCAGTTGGCAGGGTTTCCCCTGCCTCATCAGGGTCCCAAAGAAGCTTCCCTCAGCTTGAGCTGTTGAAAATGGCCAATGATCCCAAGGAGAGCAGCTCCTGCCCTTTATAACCTTCTTGTCTCTCTGTCAGGTGATCAATTTTCCTGGCTGTGAGCTAGCTTATTTTCTAGGATGCTTGTATTTGAATAGAGGAGCATTCAGATTTACTAACCCGTTATTGTCACTCCATATCACCATCCTTTGGAACTTCAGTCCAACACAGAGGTAAAAGGACAACAAAAAAAGCAATCTGCTCCCATGTTCAAAAGGGAATTTGCAGGCTGATAAAGATACATATTGTGACAAAGTTTCTCCTCTACCTTGGTTGGTCCTGCGCTTATTGGTGGATTTGCTCACCTCACAGATTCACCCTGTGGGTCGGGAAACAGCCCAGAGGCCTTCCCCTCTGGTAGAAGCCACAGTCCAGGTCAATTCTTCCTGTGTTTGATCAGGAGTTGGGAGGTTTGGGGGGAATCCAGGCCTGCCCTCTACTCCGGGTTCCAGCCCAGGGCCCTGTGGATTGCAGCTGTCTAGAGTGCCTCCTGATACAGTTGCATGACAGCTACAACTCCTTGGGCTACTTCCCCATGGCCTCCTCCCAACACCTTCTTTGTCCTCACCACCGAACCTTCCTCCTGATGTCTGATAACGTTTGTACTTCTCAGTCTTCCAGCACTATGCCTACTCATTCTCAGGTCCTTGCACCTCTTGCTCCCAGTTCCTCACACACACTTCCTCTCCTCTGACTCCCTTTGGCCTGACTTGAGTGAGTCCTTTTATAGCATCAGAGGGGCCTTAATTAGAGTCAGGTGCTTAACATCCTTACCTGACTCTTAGCAGGTTAATTGGAGTCAGGTGTTCTCATTAGCCTGGAGCAGCCCCTGCTTTGGTCACTCAGGGAACAGAAAACTGGTTATCCAGGGGTCAGTATATCTCCCTTCTACTTTTTGCTGTTCCCAACTGGCCTGGGTTTATCACAATATAGAGAGTTCATAATCTCACACAGAGATAAGAAATTGTACCAACAGATTCCCCAAATTGCCCCAAGTGGTAATATGGTCACTGCCTCAATTTACCTCTTTCTGATTGGGTAGTTTAGCCCTCTTGCTAAACTAAACTAAAAACAAATGGTTACTTACTGTGACTGTGATTATTCAAGATGTGATGCAGTTGTGTATTCCACTCTAGGTGTGTGTACACCCAGTGTGCCAGAGCCAGAGATTTTACCCAGAAGTACCTGTAGAAGGGCAGTGCTTGTGTCTTGTGGCTGCGGTCCTTCCCTTGGCTATATTAGGTGGTGCCCCAAACCCCTCGGGGTGGTGCCTCAAAAGTCCACAAGAGGAGGTTCTGATGCAGAGGGGATGGAGGATGGGTTGTGGAATACATGTCTGCATCACATCTCAAAGAACCACCATTACAGTAAGTAACCATTTCTTCTTCTTTGAGTCGATCCAGGTGTGTATTCCATTTAGATGACTCTCAAGCAGTACCCCTCCTAGGAAGTGGGTCTTGGAAACAACCTAAATAAAAATCGTAGGACCAACTTTCCAGAGTTTGCATCTGCTCTGGAAGATGCAGTAATGGCATAACATATGTATGTATGACCACATGGCAGTTTTGCAAAAATCCAGTATGAAAATATCACTGAGGAACACTATTGACATTGCTTGCACTCTTGTAGAATGAGCTCATGTCCACTGAGGAGGCATAGCCAAAGTTATTTCATAGGCAGTCTTGACACATGATATTATCCCTCTAGAGATGGTCTGTGAAAAGACCACTTGACCCTTCATGCGATCTGCATATGACATGAACAGGCAAGGTGAAACACAAAACAGTTCAGTCTATCCAGCTAGAAAAGACAGATATCACCTGATATCCAAGATATGTAGATGCTGCTCCTCCAGGGATGAATGCAGCTTAGCAAAAAGCACAGGTAAATACACCATCTGGTTCAAATCAAACTGAGAGATCATTTTAGACAAAAATGTTGTATGTGGTCATAAAGTTACCTTGTCTTTGGCGAATTGTGTATAAGAAAGCCTTGCCGTCAGAGTCTGCAACTTACACAACCTCCCTGAGGATGTAATTGCTACCAAGAATGTGATTTTCTGACATAAAGGGGCAGTGGACAAGATGATAGGGGCTTGCATGGAGGACCCATTATAGCATCCAGAACCATGATTAAATCCCTCAAGGGGACCAGCTCTTTTACTGGAAGATGCAGACAGAGAAGCCTTTTAGGAATCTCATCATCATGGCATTGGAGAAGACTGATTTTCTCTGAACAGGTGGGTGAAATGCTGATGCTGCTTCCAGATGCACTCTCAATGAACTAATTGCAAGCCCTGACTTCTGAAGGTATGGCAGGTACTTCAAGATGTTCTGGATAGGTGTTTGCATCGGTTGGACCCCACGGGCCAAGGGCCACACTGAAAACCTCTCCCACTTCTCTACATAAGCCATCCTGGTAGAGGGCTTCCTACTATTGAGTAGGACTTGTTGGACAGCTGCCGAGGACTGCTCTTCCTCTTCGTTCAACCATGCAGCAGCCACACCGTGAAATGCAGGGAGCAGAACATGGGATGCAAGATGTGGCCATGATTCTGAGTGAGCAGGTTGAGATGGAGAGACAGCATTATGGAAGGCTGAACTGACAACATGACAATATTGGAGAATGAGCACTGTTTCAATCACACTGTGGCAATAAGAATGAGCCTGGGCTGATCTGCCATGATCTTGAGAATGACCTGAGGAATTATCAGGATTGGGGAAAAGCGTATAAGATAGTCAAATGCCAACTGCAGTGGATGGCATCAGAGAGGGAGCCTGGACTGAGGCTCTCCTGAGAGCAGAAGAAGGTGACATTTCCTGTTCTCCTTTGTAGCAAACAGGTCGATTGTGAGAATGCTCTATACTGCAAAGATGACCTGGAGGACACATCTTGAGACTCAGGTAAAAATAACTGCTGAGACGGCCCTCAAGATGATTCTGTACCACAGGCAAGTGGACAATTATTGGAGTAACTGTCACAGATTGATCACCTCTAAGCAGAGCATCTTGGAGTGTGTTCCCCTTATTTGTTCACATATTACATTGCAGTGCAGTGGTATTGTCAATAAGTACGTGAATCACTGAGTGTTTGATATGGTCCCAGAAGACATGACATGGACATGTCTACCACTGCAAAGAGTCTAGGACCAGTGGAGGGAGATGAACCAATCTGTCCAAAGAATGAAGGGTGGACCATCCTGAGCCACATCTGAAATGGGAAAAGGAATAGCCTTGCAAACTGAACCACATGCGTGCAAGCAGACGTAGTCTAACAGTCTCAGACACATTTGAACTGCTGTGGAAGGCTGATGTTGCAGATACAGCCAAAGATGTTGTACAGTCTGAAAATGTTTGGTGGCAGGAATACTCTTGATATCATGGAATCTAACAGGGCCCCGGTGAACTTGATTTTTGGGAGGGAGCCAAGATTGACTTTCCAGTGCTTAGAATGAGACACACATGGTTGAGCAAGCACAATGTGGTGCTGACATGAGTGAGAACTTGTTCTCTGGATCTGCCTGTCAGTAACCAGTCACCCAGGTAAGGGAAGATGTGGATTCCCTTCTTTCTGAGATATTCCATAACTATGACCATGTATTTGGTTAAAACTCTGGGACTTGAAGAGAGGCTGAATGGGAGGACCATGTATTGAAAGTGGCATTCTTCCACAATGAAGCAAAGGAACTTTCTGTGGCTCAGTAAAATCATCACATGAAAGCAGGCAACCTGAAGGTCCAGAACAGCAAACCAGTCATTCTGAGACAATGTGGGGAGGATAATCAATAGAATGCCCATTCAGAACTTCATATACCTGATCAATTGTTGAGGCCGTGAAGGTCGAGGATGGATCTAACCCAGTGGTGGGCAACCTGCGTGCCACATGCGGCCTATCAGGTTAATCTGATTGTAGGCTGCAAGACATTTTGCTGACATTCGCCATCCATAGGCATGGCCCCTGCAGCTCCCAGTGGCCGCGGTTCGCCATTCCCGGCCAATGGGAGCTGCTGGAAGCAAGGTGACAAGCAAGCTGCAGTGACAAGGAGGTTCCTGGTACTGAGGTCCCCTATACTGATCCTGGTACTGGCTCTACCCGAGCTACTAAAAGGGGAGTGTTGGGGTGAGGTGCTAACAGACGCAAAGATTCAGTGCTCACTCAATAGGAGGGGCTAAAGATGGTCCCACCCTAGGAAAATCCTGAACCAATAGTGAGGTCAGGACTGAAAGGCAGAGAAGATCTGAGCCTGCCTGGTATGTTGAAGATGTGGATACAGTCAGTACTGGTATTTACCTCATTGGTTCCAGACTCAATGGATGCCCGGAGGTCAGAACCAAAGTCAATGGTAGAGGGTTTCTAACTTCCCTACTCTATATACTGGAAGGGTCAGAAGTACCTGTACCAGCCCACATGCCGCATCGACTCCATGTTGGTCTGCTCTTTTCCTGAGGGAGGCGGATGAGTCACCTCAAGACCTGGAGTGGTCTCAATTTGTCTTATGAGACCTTTTCCTCTGCACAGTCAGTGGGGAATGGCTCCTCCTTTCTTCCGAGAGATGCCTGCTCCAGAAAATGAAGCAGCAGCGTTCTCAGAGTCTGAGGGTGATCTTCGACCTGATGAGTGCTTTGGTACCCCCCAGATCACATAGCCGGTTCAAACAGATGCAGCTAGAGGCAAAGATCCCGAGCCACCTGAGTTCTTTTCTTGAACGATATACAGCTCGTGCAATGCTCCTTGAGATGGGCCTGGCCAAGACAGAGCAAGCACCGTGTGTGGGGATCACTGTTGGGGATCGCTCCTCCACTAGAACGACAATGCTTAAACTCCAGTGAGGGCATCACTGGGAAAACAGGCTACTAAGTAACACTAACTACCAACTACTGACTAACACTAATTACTTAGTATATACAATAATGGGAGACGGGAGAGATTCCAGAAGACTGGAAAAGGGCAAATATAGTGCCCATCTATAAAAAGGGAAATAAAAACAACCCAGGAAACTACAGACCAGTTCGTTTAACTTCTGTGCCAGGGAAGATAATGGAGCAAGTAATTAAAGAAATCATCTGCAAACACTTGGAAGGTGGTAAGGTGATAGGGAATAGCCAGCATGGATTTGTAAAGAACAAATCATGTCAAACCAATCTGATAGCTTTCTTTGATAGGATAACGAGTCTTGTGGTTAAGGGAGAAGCGGTGGATGTGGTATATCTAGATTTTAGTAAGGCATTTGATACAGTCTTACATGATATCCTTATCGATAAACTAGGCAAATACAATTTAGATGAGGCTACTATAAGGTGGGTGCATAACTGGCTGGATAACCGTACTCAGAGAGTAGTTATTAATGGCTCCCAATCCTGCTGGAAAGGTATAACAAGTGGGGTTCCGCAGGGGTCTGTCTTGGGACCGGCTCTGTTCAATATCTTCATCAACGACTTTGATGTTGGCATAGAAAGTATGCTTATTAAGTTTGCAGACGATACCAAACTGGGAGGGATTGCAACTGCTTTGGAGAACAGGGTCAAAATTCAAAATGATCTGGACAAATTGGAGAAATGGTCTGAGGTAAACCGGATGAAGTTCAATAAAGACAAATGCAAAGTGCTCCACTTAGGAAGGAACAATCAGTTTCACACATACAGAATGGGAAGAGACTGTCTAGGAAGGAGTATGGCAGAAAGAGATCTAGGGGTCATATTGGACCACAAGCTAAATATGAGTCAACAGTGTGATACTGTTGCAAAAAAAGCAAACGTGATTCTGGGATGCATTAACAGGTGTGTTGTAAACAAGACACGAGAAGTCATTCTTCCGCTCTACTCTGCGCTGGTTAGGCATCAACTGGAATATTGTGTCCAGTTCTGGGCACCACATTTCAAGAAAGATGTGGAGAAATTGGAGAGGGTCCAGAGAAGAGCAATAAAAATGATTAAAGGTCTTGAGAACATGACCTACAAAGGAAGGCTGAAAGAATTGGATTTATTTAGTTTGGAAAAGAGAAAACTGAGAAGGGACGTGATAGCAGTTTTCAGATATCTAAAAGGGTGTCATCAGGAGGAGGGAGAAAACTTGATCACCTTAGCCTCTAATGATAGAACAAGAAGCAATGGGCTTAAACTGCAGCAAGGGAGATTTAGGTTGGACATTAGGAAAAAGTTCCTAACTGTCAGGGTAGTTAAACACTGGAATAAATTGCCTAGGGAGGTTGTGGAATCTCCATCTCTGGAGATATTTAAGAGTAGGTTAGATAAATGTCTATCAGGGATGGTCTAGACAGTATTTGGTCCTGCCATGAGGACAGGGGACTGGACTCGATGATCTCTCGAGGTCCCTTCCAGTCCTAGAGTCTATGAATCTATGAATAAGAAGCTAGACTCAGACTATTTGCGAGATTGTGAGACTACAACCACACAGAACTCCAACTCCCGCCATGGGCGGTAAGAAAGAACTGAGGCGAGTTGGGCAGTACTGCCTCATATAGCCAGGTGAGGGGCCAGAGCCACGAGGCACAAGCACCACCCCTCTATGGGTACTTCTAGGCAAAATCTCTGGCTCCAGCATGCTAGGTGCACACACAAATAAGTAATATACACATCTAGATCTACTCAAAGAAGAACTCCACCACTATCATTAAACAAAGTGTAAACAAAAAACGTCCAGCTGAAAGTCCAAAACCCTTTATCCAGTCTCTCTCCTTTGGTTCAAGCCCTTCTTCGAGGGTCTGTCAGTCTTGCACCCTCTCCATGTAGCAGCGATGCCTCCTACTGGTCCCTTAGAGTCTGAGGGTAGTTTGCACCCTGTGCCTTCATAAGTTCCAGCCTTCAGGCCCTCAACTATGAAGCAGACATTATGTCTGACCACCAACTCTCCCTACTTCACCTACCCCAAAGCTATTTCCTTGGCTTTGCCAAAGTCCCTTAATTCCCCTTGTGGGAGTTTGCTTTCTTTCTTTGGCTCGTTAACCAAAGCAGCACCCCCTTCTGGTTGCTCTTACCCAGCTGTCTGGCTTTCTCTATAGGCCTCTTCCTGGGTCCTTTCCCTAGCATCTTCAAAAGCCCATCTGCAGGTTTTCCCAGACCCTTGGAATGGGGAGATCCTGAGCTACTGCCCTTTCCTAGTCTCTTTTTCTCTCTCATTGTAGAGATGCTAAGCAAGACCTGCCGTTGTTCTTCTGTCTCTCCCTCTTCCGAGGGAAGGGTTGTTTATACCCCCTCACATTCCTTGCTGTTCCCATCAGCCCTGGGAAACAGAGTTAGAAATTACATTTTTTTAAATGAAAGCTCAGATTCTCCCATAATCACAACTTCAGGACCTTTAAGAAAAACATCAAATATTGTTAGGCTCACGATAAAGCCGTAAGAGTCAGCAACACTGTTCGCACTTCAGAGCAACCCTAAAACAAGAAATAGGGACCACTTTGGGTCTGTGCTGCCAGAAAGGGACAAAGTGCCCCCCTGTTTCACTCTTGTAACATTTTAACATCCAGTAGCTAGAATAACTGCAAATATTATTCATATAAATGTCAGATCTTTTTTAATCTTGCAAACCTCTTTTCCCCAGTAATTGCTTTCAACAGTGAATTCTGCAAGTTTATTATATATTGCATGAAAATATTTCCTTTTATCTGCTTTTAATGTATTGCCTTTAAAATCTAAGCATCCTCTTTTTCTTGTATATTGAGACAGGTTGAACAGCAGTGTCTGATTGGCAAGGACACTGATCCTCTGTGCTCATGAAAATGTGGAAGGAATCATAGAATTAGGTCTTTTGTGCAGATTTGACTGTATTCTCTGGTACCTAATCTTTCATTTAAAAAGCAAATGAAGTGTCTAGCCCTTCTGGTTGCAAAGATAACCTCCACAAAATGCAAACTGAGGCATGGTTGTCTTTTTGAGTCTGAAGCCAGTAAAACAAACAAAAGCAGTGAGCTTTATGAACTTCCTCTATTTATTTTAATGGGGAGTTAACCTTGAGGCCTAATTATCAAGGATGTTGATGCACCACAGACATAGAAACACGATGGAATCCTACTGGCCAAACTGAACCTGAATTAGATGTTGGCTAAACTTGAATGTGGAATTCCTGTCTGTTATTGCTCTGGTTCTGACACCTGACTGCACTCCCTGCTGCATCTTTGGACCCAGCTTCATCCCTGCGCCTCCCTACAGCTACTTTCGGCAGGTTTCACAGGAGTCTTGAAAGAAACTGTTCCACCTCCCAGAGCTGCATCCTGTGCAGTTTATAATCCTAAATAATAAATAAACTGCACGGACAGGCCAGGGAGGAGGACCGCGTAAGTCACCATGTTGTTGGGAGGAAGATGGTTGGATCAGTTCAGGCAAGATTTTCTCCAGAATCAATTCCAAGAGGAAGTCGCTGGGGCTCAACAGTGATGATGGTTCTGAGTCCTCAGTACCCGTTGCATCAGAGCCTTCTAGAGATGCTGATTCCTCGTGCTTTGGCCAGAAAGATTTGATGCAAATGCCCAATCTGGCCACTGTGGGTCCATTTATTCCATTTGGAGAGGAGAATTTATTGTTTCCTCTCCTAATCTTCCCCTTTCTAATAGAAATTATTTATATCTCTCTTCATGTCTACTCCTTTAACCATTTTTGTAGCCCTTCTCTGAGACTTTTCTATTTTGGACATCTATTGCTGAAAATGAGGCATCTAAAAACATGCAGTAGTCAGGTAAAGATTGGGAGTGGGTGTCACACACACATACACACAGAGACTCACACATTCTTATTCTTTTACTAATATGTCAATATCCCCACAGCCCACGCACATTTTTGACAACTGCTCCTCAGATACCTTCATTGTGCTATTCACAATGATGCTTAGGTCTTTCCCAAGAGATTATAGTATAATTTAGTGTATCTGGATAGTTGAAATTATTTCTTTCAGTGTGCACTATCTTTCATTTATCTATGTTAAAGCTCATCTGGACACTCACCTGTTTTTATCGCAGTCTTTTGATGTTCCACACAACCCTTCACAGTTTTTACTAACCTAACCAATCTTTTGTCATCAACATATTTTGACATTTGCTATCTTCCTACTGTATTAATGACTGTACATTGAACTAAGCCACTGAATCCATAAACACAGTCTCAAGACCATAATAGCATATGAAATAATTATAGAAAGCTCAGTAAAAAGCAATGCTTAAGTTCCTGATCTATAAATCCACACTTGTCTCCTTTCTCTTTTATACAGACCTTTTTAGGTAGGAATTCCACATTCTCTAAAGAAAATCATTAGAGAGAGAGAACAAGGGCACTTCACAATTAATTTTTTTCAACATTCAGATTCAGCCATTTAGTTCCACTCTCAGCTTTTTTTCTCTCAACCAGTTTTTAGTCCATACCAGGACTTTACCTCACTGCATGGTTACCAGCTTTCTCTTATAGCCTCAGGGGAAGAACTTTATCAAAAGCATTTTGAAAGTCTAAATAAATTATATCCATCATTTTGCCTTACTGCACTATTTTGTTAATTCTCTCAAAGAGTTCAAGGAGGTTGGAGAAGCACAATTCATCATGCTGATTTGTCTCTATCAAATTCTTGTGATTTACTACTCTAATGATTTTCTCAATTCATTTTCCTAGTACTGGGATAAAATTCAGCAATCTGTGATTCTCAGAATTATCCTTAGCTCTCCTTTTAAAGATGGGCATCACACAGAGCACCCTCTTGTACTTTTATTAGTAGCTCAGCTTCTAGTCTGTGCTTGAGAAAATCCTTTTACTCGGTGGCTTAATTATACACTGGCTTCACATATCACAATTATATGGTCAAATTTTTAAATTCACTCTAATAAACCAACATTTTGTAGAAATAAGTTGTTTCCAGCAAATAAAATTGTCACTTACAGATGATCATTTTACTACAGATATTGTTCACTGTCTTAATAAATCTTATAATAATACATTGAACACTATGCACAAGTTACTTTAGCACTGGCATTTCAATAAACTGTTATATCACATACATTATGGTGAACTGGAATAAACAAAAGCTCTGTGTGAACTTAGCTCTACCAACTAGAGTGTACAGTACTTAGCTATGAGTACTATTATTAACCCAGTTATAGAAACAGTTAAATAATAAATGAACTGTTACTGCTTGCTGTAGACAAGATTTAAAAGAGAAAAGCAAGACTATATAGCTAAGGAAAAGAATCAAAGACTTCAGTGGGGGGAAAAGCAGATATTTTCTTCTATCAAATGCTTAATTTCATTTCAGAATTAGTTTAGGAAATCAGATTGTATGTACATGTTTAAGGGCTGAGGATAACAATACTGACCTCTGTAAAACATTTGAAGAGCTACTGAGGAAAAGCACTATGTCAGAGCTAGGTATTATTATTAATTTATTACTATTAATAATAATTATAGTATGGTCTTTAAGCTGTACCATGCATAGGCGGCAAAATAGGAAGTGCAGATGGGTCATACAGCAGCAGAAGCCCAGAGGCTTTGTGGCAGATGCAAATAGAATTCTATCAGAGGACCTTGGCAAATGGGTATGTTGGACCCGCCCTGCATTGGGTCAGCTATTGCTGCCTTTGGTTGGGGGGTGCCCACAGGGACACACCTTGCCTTATCCGTTGTGCAGAGTCAACAGCATTACTAGACCCCATCACCAAATGTTAGAGTCATGCAGCCTTTGCTTTGCTTTTAGGGAGCACGAGGACAATGATTGGGCTAGCTCCTGAGCAGAGGGCCAGAAAAGGGAGGTTTCTTTTGCCCTCTCCCTCCCTTTGCACATTCACACAAAGCCAGCCACATTCAGGCCTTCAGGCTAGAGGCTGTGTGATATGGTTGCTCTTTGGAATTTGTAAATACCTGGATTTCTAAACTTATAGAATGTAATGACTAAGGGAATGTCAGTTCCAAGGAGGAACAATCCTGACAGGCGCTGAGTATCTGCAACTTCTCCTGACTTAGGAACACAGGCAGCATTGCCACATTGCTCAGACCTAGTCTAGCATCATGTTTCTGACAATGGCCAGCACCAGATGCTTCTGAGGAACCTGCAAGAAACCCTGCTATGAAGAATTATGGAATAACCTACCCACTAGCTGGGGTTGGACTGTTCCTTGAAACATGAGGATTTATATCCCTTCCACTACTTTTGATCCATTAAAATATAACTGTTGGATGTACTCACTCGCTATAGACACTCAGCCACATGGATATATCATGGGAATGAGTTATACAGTTAGTTATGTGTTGTGTAAAAAGTATTTCTTTGTATCAGTTTTAGATTTGCTGTCTTAAATTTCCTAGGATGTCCCCTGGGTTCTTCATTATAAGGGTAAAAAGAAGAACCTGATTCACCCAACTCTCTTTAATAACCCAGCCTTCCTCATTTTTGTTGTCTGTCTCTGAATCCCCATACTTTCTTCTACGTGTATTTTGGACATAGGGAAACAGAACTGAACATGGTATCCTAGGTGCAGGCATACCAGTGATTCACACAGCAGCACTGCAATCTTTCCAGTATCATTTTCCATCACACTCCATGGGGGGAGGACTGCATAGGGCCCCAGAATAGCTAAGGATGGCCCTGCATGCAGCGTGACTGGGAGCAAGGAGTCAACTCCCCAGTGTGGAATTGTCTCCATCCTAAAATGGCATCTGTATCCTGTACTTTCGCTCCTTTTTTCAAAATCCCACAAATCAGCATGGCCCTCCACGCTGTCCATCTTCTCTGACAGAAGCATGGAGCCTGCATAACTCTGCAGTATTGTCATGAATATTGCAAGCCCACGGCGCACAATCCTGCAGCATTTGCAGAGCCACGAGAAGAATCAAATCAGTGGGGAACATGACTGTTGACCAGGTCTTTCCGACTACCCAGCATGCATAGGTTCACAGACAGACTCTTGAGCTGAAGAAGTATGTTGTTTATGTGCTGCTTCAATGAGTGGACAGTCCACTGAAACAGAGCACAGCATAGGGTTAAGTGCAAGTACACGCCCACATTCAGGTGCTTGCTGTAAATACACCGTTACAAAGTTATTCAATATATATTGTATAAACACTTTTTCTGCCTCACACTAAGATTAGTTTGCTAAATCAGTTGTTTACTTGATTGGATTGCTGGCTCAGATTCTTACCTGATCAGATTGCTGGCTCAGCTTTTTACCTGGCAGTTCTCTTTCCTTGTGAGACAAACGGGCATCTTTTCACATGGCCCAACACCTAAAATATATATTCTGCATATTACATCTTACAGTGATGCTTTCTTGGAGTAAGATTGCTGTGGGACATAGTGAGAACCTGTTCAAGGTTGTTGGTGGTGTTCACGGTGTAGTGCTACTTCTGGGCCTGAGAAACAAACACTGACTGGTGGGATCACATCGTAATGCAGGCTTGAAATGACAGGCAGTGACTGCAGAAATTTTGGATTCACAAGACCACACTCCTGGATCTTTGCACTGAGCTCACCCCAGCCCTGCAGTGCAGGGACACCGAAATAAGAGCTGCATTGACAGTGGAGAAGCGGGAGGTGATCATACTGTGGAAACCTGCAATGCCAGATTGCTACTGCTCAGTCAGATATCAGTTTGGGCTTGGAAAATCTCCTGTGGAGGAAGTTGTCGAGTGTGCAGAGCCATTAAGTGCTTCCTGTTACGCAGCATTGACTCTCGGCAATATGCAGGACATAGTGGGTAGATTTGCAGCACTGGGGTTCTCAAACTGCACTGGAGTGCTAGACAGCACACACATCCCTATTTTGGCACTAAACCACCTTGCCACAGCCTACATCAACAGAAAAGGCTACTTTTCTATTGCTATACAAGCATTGGTGGATTACCAAAGAGACTTCAAGGACATCACTGTGGGCTGGTCAGGGAAGATGCATGATGCTTGTATCTTTAAAAACACAGGATTTTTCAGAAAGCTACAGCAGGGACTTTCTTTCCCAACTGGCAGACTATCATTAGAAATGTTGAAATGCCAGTGGTGAGCCTGGCGGACCCAGCCTGCTCTTTGCTTCCCTGGCTCACAAAGCCATACGCTGGCCACCTCAACAGCACCGAGGAGAGTTCAGCTACCAGCTCAATGGGTGCAGATAGACAGTTGAATGTGCTTTTGGCAGACTGAAGGGATACTGGTGGTTTTTTTACTCACAAGATTGGACCTCAATGTGAAAGACAGCCCAATGGTTATAGCTGTCTTCTGTGTCCTGCATAATATTTGTGGAGCAAAGGGAGGAAAGTGAAGCTTCTGTCCGCTGAGTTTGCACAAACAGACACAAGGGCTATTAGAAAAGTTAAATGCAGAGCTATATGGATCAGGAGGGTTTGACAGAGCACTTTAACAGTGAGCCACAGTAATACATTCTGTTGTACTGAGCTACCTGGCCCTGCTGTTTTGGGGCCTGATAGGAATTGGGTGGTGCTTGGAGCACATGTATGAATATAATACTGTCAATGCAACTATTAATTTTGTTTGTGAATGACCCTATGACGCACTGTGAAGTAACATGTAATCCATTGCTTTCAGAATTGCTAAGAACTCGGCAGCATATGTTGTGAACTAATAAAGATGTTATGTTTTAAATCATAGAATTTACTTTATAATAAAATTCAGCCCCTGATGCCATGTGGACTGTTGAGAGGCAGGGTTTAAGGAAGCCCCGATATGGAGTTCTCAATGGCCTGTAGAGGTAGGGAAGCCTCAGATCGTTGCATCTGTAGGTCCACAAGAGTTGGGAGCATCTGTGTTTGCTGCTGGAGAAGCCCAATTATATCCTGACGCATCTCCCTCTCCTTTTCCTGCTGGGACTTTCTCCTCTCTGCCCTTTCCTTCTCCAGGCTGTCTGCAACATTCATCCTCTAGGGCCTGGGCTCACAGTGGGATGCAGCACTGGTTTGCAGGATCTCATTAAACATGTCATCTCGAGTCCTGTTATTTCTCTTCCTTGTGTGGCTCAGGCATTTCACAGTTGTGGAGGGGGAAGCCCCTCAAGGCCACAATGGCAGCAGCTGCAGATAAAGCACACAGAGGTAGCAGTGTCAGTATACTCACAATGGAAAACAAAACTTAAGATGCAGAAATCCTTTCCCTTGCTCTCCTAAAGTTTTAAGCACTACATGTACATTGACACTTCTGCTTGGGAGTGCTTGAGCACAACACCAGTCACAGCACCAGCCATGGTGAGTATGGCCTGCCCAGGGTGAGGGAAATGAGGAGGAAATTGCTCAGTTGCATGAAATTATGGCACCATTTTCCACAGGCGGTGGTGATTTTAATTGATATTTCATGCCTGGCGGTAACAAAGGCAGAGAGAACACAGCTGCTGTTGGCATCGCGAAGCCATCCAGGCCTATATGTTGCTAGCCTGTGTACTGTAATGGTGCCCGCTGAAGTTACCACTGACTGGCATGGAGGGAGAAAAAGCTGCCATCCCTAGAAACCTTGCTCTCTTTACTCTGTTTTTCCAGTAGATCCACTGATTCTCTCACAGGCTGCCTAACGCCAATGTACTGAAATAATTTTTTGTTACATGTTTTTACACCTTTAGCTATTCACTCTTCAGATTTCTTCTAAGCCCTTCTAATTTGTCTACACTTACTGAGGAATTGATGAGCGGCAATTGATGCATCAGCAGTTGATTTAGTGGGTCTAGTGAAGACCCACTAAATCAACCACAGATCACTCTTCTGTCCACTCCTGTACTCCACCAGATCAAGAAGAGTAGGGCGAGTCGATGGGACAGCGTCTCCCTTAGACTTCGCATACTGTGGCCCTGCAGTAAGTAGATCTAAGCTATGTCGATTTGAGTTACACTATTCACATAACTCAAATTGCGTAGCTTAGATTGAATTTCCCCTGTAGTGTACACAAGGCCTTATATTGTACCTACTACAGCTGATACTCCTTTTCATTGACTTTACTAAGATTGGATTTCCATTTTCTAAAAGAAATCTATTTGGCTCAAATAGCCTCTTGAGCCTTGCCATTTGATCATGCTTCAGTGGGAGTTGCAGGTGCTCATGACTGAGCTATGTATGTTTATACTTAAGTCACTTTAACACTGTGCATGGTTTATGCACAACAGGAACTACATGGCCACATCTGAGGTCCAAGTTCAGTTCCACATTTAAATCCTTATAACTAATTCATGTTATGGGACTGATAAACATCTGCTAAACAAGACATATTAGAGGGTGAGTTTAGGATCAGATATATTTTGGAAAGAAAGAGAACTGCATTGAATGTGATTGGTAAGACCTCATTACTTTGAAACGTCTGGCTTTTTATGCATGTTTTTATTGGCTTTTCTTTGCAAATTTTCTTTCTCCAAACCTGAATCATCGTTCCTCTGAGAAAAGAAGCCAGAATGTATACAGTGACACAAAAGTCATTTAAAGTAAGACTAGATTATTTCTTATATTATAGTCATTCCAAGATATGGCACAGCTAATATTATGCCTGAGGGTAAAACATATTTGGACCTCTTTCATATTTTAATGAAAAGTATATTCCACTGAGTATTAACACTAAACAACATTACTTAGAGATATGTTAATAATAGTTTTGTATCTTACAGGAAGATTAAGATTTGACAATTCCCACAGAAGCAAAGCATTTTATGCAAATTCCTCTTAAACCTTGACAACAGTACTACAGAACTGTTAAATTTATTTATTTAAAAATGTCAGTGGAGTATGACCCTTGAGATGAAACATCTCATTTTCAAGAACATCTTCAGATACAATGGCAAATTACAGGCACTCACAATCATGTACTTCACATTAAAGAATACAGTACTTTATCAGCTATGACAAGTGCAGAATTATTTTTAAAAAACAGAACAATAAATTTTCTTAAAAGGTGGATAAATTGAGATATACTCCCCAAGTAAGATGATACAGTTAGATGGTTCAGTGTAACTAAAGAACATTTTTCTCTTTTTACTTTGAAGAATTTAAACTCTGTCATCTCCATAGCCCTCAGTCTCTATTAGCTATAATGCAGGACCAAATATTGCAGCAGACAAAGGAATAATAACCTAATAAAGGGCAATACAGTTTTATGCAATCAGACTTTTGTTCACTCCCACTTCCCAGTGAAACTGCTCAGGAAATTCTTGATTCCATTTTATGTAAGGTATTCTTGCTGTTTTTTTATGATTTCTCTCTTATATCTAATTAGTTGATTATAATTTCAGCATGCATTTTTCTCCTTTTTTTTCCAAATAAAAAATTCTCAGACCTTCCATTGTGTCACAAAGATGATCTCATGATGAAAAACATGCCAAGAACATAACTGAGCTTTCATTCTGCTGAAACCAAGACATGAACACTTTAATAAAAACATTCTACTTTCCATCACAGGATATCTCAACAGTAATGCAGGTATTAACCTATCAGTAAATATGCATCCAAAGATCATAGAATGTATGGAAACATTTTAAGGGCTTAGTGTAAGATTTTCTTATTAAGAATGGAATGTGGTACCTTTTTTACTCCTTAAAATACAGATTTTGAAGAAAAATGCCTTTTACAAATAACTGGATGCAGAGAATAGAGTACACACTGATGCTTGGTTCTCAAAAATAGAATCTATCAAATGATTCATAGGCCTTTAGGGCCAGATCCTCAGACAGTGTAGATCAGTGTAGCTCCATTGATATAAATATCAATTTACATTAGTTTGTAATCTGGCCCTTTGTGCTTTAACTATTCCCTACTAAGTACTGTACCATAAGTTACATCTTATAATTCTCCTTAGTTTTACAAAACACATTAAAGGTGCCAGAGTGGCAGTCCTTGAAACTCAAGAGCTCTATCTACAGAATAAATACTTTCCCCACATCATCCCACCAAAGTACCACAATCCTGTTCTGCAGAGATCACCTCAAGGTCTTTCAGGGTAGGTTAGTATTTTATTCTTAAAATCTATGGTACTAAGAGTATCTATGCCCCATTCAATCTCTGAGGGCTGATTCTTCACTGCCTTTCTCCCTGTGTAGTCACTTGCTCCTGTGTAAAATATGTAGCAATGATGTCATTCTCCACTGGTAGTGTTTTACACCCACCTTGCTCAGGTGAAATTGATTGCACAAGGAGGGATTCAAATGGGGTTAATGACAGAAACTGTGCAACAACCTTAGCTCTGGGATTGCTACTGCAACCCAGTAATGAAAGTGAAATCTAATAGAAGTAGGTATTTATGTTGAGTGACACAACTGAAGAACCTACAAAAGCTCCTGAGTGGTTTCAATGTCTACTCTTTAACTAGAAACTACTTTTCTTTTTTAAACTGCCACTTTTTCTATTGAGAACAATGACAGTTGTTTAATGCAGAATTTCTGAGCACATGGAAATACTGCTTGTTTTTAGAACCTTTGTATCACAAAGGCTGGAGATCATCCAGGCTGTCTTCTAACCATTCGTACTATTATATTCATTTATTTAGACTTACCATAAACTCTGAGTACTAATAAACCTACACTAAACATACCCAATCAATCAAAGATACAATAATTAGCCCAGCTTTCAATCATAATATAAAAGCTTACTCCTCCTCCCGATTTCCCTGTTCACTTAATACCCTTGCACCCACCCTTTGAAAGGTTGTACATATCCCTCACCTTGCCAGATGAGGAAACTGAGCATCCCTCAAGCGGAGACCCCAAAGGGAATGTAACAGCTATCACAGGGTGACTGGCCCCTTTACCAGGGAGATGGGGTCCAGTGCACCTGTGATTGATTACCTCCTGTCCAGCTCAGGGGCGGTGAGATATATGAGCCTGTGGTGCCCTTACTCCAGGAATATTCAGGGCCCGGGGGCCCGGCTCCACTAATGTTCAGGGCCAGGTCTCTCCCACAGCCCCACCTGCCGCCCCCGCGTACCTTCCTCAGAGCATCTCCAAGCCCTGCCTGCTGCCCCCTGGCAATTTATAAAGGCCTGGAGGGCTCCAGCCACCACCACCACCACTGGCAGTGCAGCAGGGCTAAGGCAGCTTCCTGCCCGGCCTCGCTCCATGCCACTCCCTGAAGCAGCTGGAGCCAGTGCCAGAAAGGTGTGCAGGTTGCTTTCAGGAGCTGTCTGGAGTAAGCGTCGCACCAATCACACGCACCCCAACCCCTGCCCCAGCCCAGAGCCCGTACCCCACACCCAAGCACCCTCCCAGAACCCACCCCCCACACTCCCTCCTGCACCCCAATCCTCTGTCCCGGCCCATAGCCTGCATCCTGCACCCAAACTCCCTCTTAGAGCCTGACCCCTCACCCCTCCTGCACCCAAACACCCTCCCAGAGCCCGCACCACTCCCGTACCCAAACTTCTGCCCAGAGCCTTAGGCAGGTGGTAGGGGGGGCAGGACTTGGACCCATTCTGGGCACCACCAAAAATTATACAAACCTGCCACCCCTGGTCCAGCTACCCTTAAGGGGAGGCATCTAAACTATAAAGAGGAAAACAGGAAAGGGAGAGGGTGCAGAGTGGAACTGCAGAGACTTAGAAGTTTCCTGCAGGCTGCAGAAGAGTCTTAGGCTTCAGGGCCGTTTCGTTGGCAAAGAGTGAAGCTGAGTGCAGATAAAGTTAAACAAGTGGAACTTTATTAAACCCTCTGCATTCCTCTATGTCGCTGAGTTGCTTGCAGCCTAACTCCCCAAGTTCCTGTTTCACTGGTGTGCCACCAATAACAGTCCTTCCAGGGAAAATTGGTTCCATGACTCCAGTTCCACTGATCATGATACATCTTCCCTATTTTACTAACATTTTAAAAATATGTCTTCCCTATTCTATACCATTTTAATTGACACCCAGGCCCCTCACCCTGTGTCTCTCAGGTCAGAGGTTGCTAGCACATAGCTGAGTTGGAGCCTCATCTTTGCCACAGACTCACCTGGTTGTCTTTGAGATAGTTTGGTCTCATCAACAGGAACCACACCAAGAGTGACCTATTTTGTCTCCTTGTCACCTGTCTCCAAATCTCGCAAACTATCTCTCTGTGGAGTCTCCTCCCTTCCTGTTGGGTTGGCCTAAAGATGGTTCTCTGCCTCTCTGTTTTGTGATTATCTCAGCAATTCTGCAGGTGCTCTCTGAATGCTGTCACTTGCCCCTCTTATGTAGTCACCTCTTATAACTTGTGTGCCACAGCATCCCTCACTAGTCCTTTAGTCCATTTCTTCTGGTGTCTCTCTAGAGGCTGGATCCTCATAGGAGTGCCTGTCTTCAAGGGTGGTAGTCCATGATTGAAATGTCATACTCTATGCCTTCTTTCTGTGATTGTTTGCCATCTACTGTTGGCAGTATCTTCATCCTTTTGGCTGCAACTGGTCTCTCCTCACTGGCAGTAGGGTTTTGGTTTGTCATCCCATCAGTGACTGCACTGAACTGTTTTGAAACCTTGTGATGGGATATTTCTATGTCCCAAAAATGCTAACAAGAGGGTTTACCCAGAAGACACAGTCTTATGTTACAGTCTCTTAGCAGTTTTCACAACTGATTCCATGTTACCATGCTCCGTGACTGTGGGTATGTTGGGATGTGTGTGCAAATTCCGTGAATTCTTCTGAGGCAAACTGGGGTCTGTTGTCAGCGAATATAGTGTTTGGAATTCTGTATCTTGCAAAATAGGCCTTCACTTTGCCAAGCACTGGCTTGCTTCTAGTTTCAGGCAGGGCACTGACCTCCCAAAAATTTGGATAGTAATCCAGTATTGCTTTTCCTTGAAGGAAAGTAAGTCTGTGCCCACCTTTCCCCATGGTCAGGTGGGCAGCTCATATGGTATCAGAGTGTCTTTCTGCTGGTACCTATCATAAGACCTGCAGGTTTCACACCCATCTATCAAGGAACAGAGTTGTGTTTTCATTCCCAGCCAGTAAGCACACACTTGTTCTTGCTAAAACAAGTGTCAATGCTCAGGTGTGAGGCATGTATTTTTGCACATATCCTTATGTAATGAGGTGGTATCAACAGCTTTCTGTCCTCAAAATACGGTTCCATCCTTACACTCAGCTCATTTTTAAATTGAAAATATGGTTCTGCTCCTCCCAGTACTTGGCCTTTGTCCTCTGGGAACCCTGCTAGTACTATTTTCTTGACTGCCTGTAGTTGGATGGCCTTTTACACAATTTTCCATCAGCTTTACTGTTGAAACTAGGAGATAGTGCAGCATGTTAATGGATTCAGTGTCCTGATGCCCTTCCCCCAACTCACTGATGCTGGGTATTCTTCTTCAGGTCTGCTAAAGGTACTTCAAATGTCATAGCTAACACCAGTAATCATCCTGGACAATATCTGATCTCACAGGACCAAACCCTCCCTGTCACTGGACTGCTTTGTGCTGCCATTATAAGGCAAACCAGCTCTAAAGCTGTCTTTAGTCTCTTGAGGATTCCCCCCTGTATGGGATCATTTGATAGTGAAGAGCTGCTCCTTTGCCACCTTTCTTCCAAGCCCCAGCACAGGGGACATGACCAGGGAGAAAGGGGATTCGGTGAGGACATCCCTAGACCCCTGCTGCCCCAACAGCCCCTTAGGGACATGCACAGTTGGAGTAAAAAGAAAAGTTCTGGGGTTGCTCTAATTTGCACCAAGGACTAGCCCTGTGGCTGGACGGTCCCTGAATAAGTGGGCCACAGTTAGCATATTTATGACTATCCTCCCCATCATTAGCTGTGTTGAGCACATCATGGCCACAAATAAGTTCTAGATCATAGTATTTAGTCTACTTTGGAGTATTGAGACTGCTGCTGTACTGTCCTCACCAAGTGTGCTAGGAAACAGCTGAGCTTTGCATGTGCCATACAGGTTAGCAAATTCAGTCTATTTCAGACCTAGCTGAGTGGTGAGTGAGAAAATGCTCTATCACCATTTCCTTTCATGTCAAAGAAAAGGCCTGACAGCTAGAGCGCCTACACTGATGACAAACGTGGCAGAATCACAGAGGGTAGAGGCGGTTTCTCAAACAAGCAGATCTCAAAATATTTAGGGCTTTATATAGTTCAAAATCAACACCTAAACTCCCCTGAAGATCTAATAGCCAGCGAGTGCAGATCATGGAGCACGAGTGTCATGCTCATTGGATGAAATACTACTTAGTAGGCAGCCAAATTCTACACTAGCTTAAGTTTCCAAACGTTCTTCAGGTGTAAAGCACAAAGGTCCACATCCAGAAGAAATGGCCATGTGCTTCAGTCAAGAGCAGACAGAAAAGGTGCTCTTGGTCACAGCTGCTACCTAATCATCCAAATCCAGTGCAGGACACAACAAGCTCCACAAACTGCAAACCTGTTTAAGAAAAATACATGTAGCTTTTCAGTAACCAGAGCTGATACACTCTCCACCATCTCTTGCTTCCTGCATCTTCCCACTGTCTTATCTGGATGGACCTCAACCAGCTAGTCCTCATACAAGCCCAGTATCAACCATGTTGTGTATCAGGAGTTTAGCCACACCAGCCAGGTCAGATGAAATTGTATGGTCTGATGTGGCAGACTGTCACAGAAGCCCATGCCTCCTCCCAAGACCATCTTGTTACTTCATATGCACATTGCATAGGAGGGGCAAAAAAAATTGTTCCTGTGGTATTCTGCACAAAAGAACCCTGGGGGCAAATGAGCAATCTGTCAGCACTGCTATCTGGGATCTCTCAACTAAAATGGAGTGAAACTAACCTCAGCCAATTCCATCAATCCCTTGTAAAGATCACCAGAAAAACCTTTTTGTCATCAATAGCTTCAAAGGCACCCAAAAGATCGTTTAAGAACCAATATTGACATCTGATCTCCCTCCACTGTCAGAAGGACTATTGGCTATCAGCCAACACAGCTAATGTAGTTTTGCACCACTGTAGATCTGAAATCAGATAGATGGGATCAAAAAAACCTGAGGACTCCAGATACTGTAAGACTTGTCTTGCCACAACCTTCTCAACAGTCTTACCCCAGAAAAAAAGGTTTAGAACCGTTCAATAGCTGAGCAGATGGTCAACTTCAAAGGATAGTTTCTGGAGCAGAGCTCTCCCAAATACTTAATGAAGACTAGGTAGCGCACTGCACTCCCTAAAGAAAGCATTAATAATCTTTACCAGCAATGGGCTTAGTACTTCCCTGTTGGCCTTCACCAGCCAGGAAGGGCAGGGTCAAAATCACTGTTTGTGGAGGAAAGTTTCCCCAGCTACTGCAGAACCTCAATGAGAAGTACTAGCCAAAACTCAAGTAGATAGTGACTCTGCATTTGCCTCGAGATACTGCTCTACTACCAGAGGCAAACAGCTGAGTCTAAATCGAAGTGAATTTAAAAGCAAAAAACCAGACATTTCTCAAAGTTGGAAATACTGAGCAGATATTGAGTGAAGGCACCACCTAGAACAGATCCACTGTTTGGGACTTTGCTATGGCAGAAGTGAAATAAACTCATCTCCTAAACAGCCATCACATAATATTATGAATAATCTTTACTTTTTACAGAACATTTTAATAGGTAAATCTGATTCTACAACCAGTGGCTAAAGATGTCTGAAGGATATCAAGTTCCAGCAAATCATGCAGATCACCACTTCTGTACATGAATACGCTATTAAGGATTTTGTTAAAGAAAGAATAAAATATATATAAAAAAAACACCAAAAATCTTTAATGGCAGAAAAATAAATAGAGGATATTTTTCTGCTTTGAAGGAAAGGTCATCATCACACTATCCAATTTCCGCTTTTTAGGATTTCACAATTACAGTCACATATGATTTTTGTAGTCATTACAGCAGAAACACCACTAGCTGTCTGTGGAAATTGAACAGGAAGACATTGTTTGAAGGACAGATTCTGATGACATGCTATCTGAAAAGGGATTGATAAAACACCTCGAACACATTTAGAATAAACTGAACTGAAATCATGATTTAAATTTATTGTTCAGTTACAGCTTCAGGCTCTTCAAAGTTGCTGTTGCCAAGAAATACAGACAACATTGAATTATGGAATACTTTGTTACGTATTTGAATACATTTGAGTACATATAACATTTTAGTTAAGCATATTATTCAGAGAACAAAATACATTGCTCTTTCCTAATTAAGGCCTTGAGTCATCAAAAGTAACAACAACAAAAGCTTACTTCCATGCTGGAAGAGCTTCCATTAAATGATGGAAAGCATCTTAGACAGTCTGCTATAATCTTGGCCAAGTCTGGGCTGAGTGAAAACCGAATGTATTTTTGCTGAGTTGGACAATAAATGGCCCATCCACTTATGACACAGCATTTGATTTTACTTTTAATTTTATTTGACAAGCGACTAATAGATATTGGAGACGTCTGTTAAAATTTCAGAACACACTTATCACAGAAGATCAGTAAGCCAGAGGAAGAATATATTAATATAGAGGTCTGTCCTGTCTGGAGATAGGGGAAGTATCATTTTGACTGGTGACATTTACAAAAGTATTTCTCCATTCCACACATCTGCCAATGCTGTTAATCCTGCTTTTGTTGAAGTAAATGGCAAAACTCCCATTGACTTCTGAGGTTCAGAATCAGGCTCAACATGAGCAATTTCACAAGCCACGTCTCTTGATTTGGGCGGGTCTGCCTGAAGGAAACCCCTGGAACTCAGGTTTTCTTGAAGACTTATACTCAGTAATTTGAGAATCAAATCCTCCACAAAAGACATTAAACCCTTGATATTTAGATTAACCATGATTCCCAACACTGTTCACATTCCTGCCCCAGTCTGTTTTCTGAGAAATTCACTCCTTCATTCAGATTCTAGGTTCCCTTTGGCCAGCGCTTAAAAATGTTTATGTGGTGTCTCAGCATTAGATTTCATGGTGGCATTTCTAGCCTCAGTACTCTCCACCCATCATTTTTCAGTACTATTCTATTCTGTTCACTGACAAAAATCTTCATTAACACAGAGTTAAAGTTGATAAATGATATCTGGTAGCCTTCACAGCCTTAAGTCTGGATCCTGGAGCTACCAATAGCTTCTGAGAATTATCTACATGCATGGTGTAAGGTGCAGCTGGACTGAATTGCAGAGGGATCAGTCAGAGTAGTTTGGCAGACCTTTTATTTCAATATGAGGTTAGCTGGAGGACCCTGGCACTTTGAGGGTATGTGAACCCCTCTCCCTGACATATGTGTGTGATCATAGGAAAGAGGTGTACATGAACCTTGAAAGATCCATTTCAGTGCTGCATTGTGTAGGCTGTGTCACTAGAGGGGCATAGGGGCCTTCCTTTCTTGGGGACTTTCAGGGTTCCTTCCCCACTCTGAACTCTGGGGTACAGGTGTGGGGACCCATATGAAAGACCCCCCTAAGCTTATTTTTACCAACTTAGGTTAAAAACTTTCCCAAGGCACAAATTCCACCTTGCCTTGAACAGTATGCTGCCAGCACCAAGTGATTTAGATAAAGAATCAGGGAAAGGACCACTTGGAGTCCTATTCCCCCATAATATTCCCCCAAGTCCTGCACCCCCCTTTCCTGGGGAAGGCTTGAGAATAATATCCTCACCAATTGGCACAGGTGAACACAGACCCAAACCCTTAGATTTTAAGAACAATGAAAAAATCAATCGGGTTCTTAAAAGAAGAATTTTAATAAAAGAAGAGGTAAAAGAATCACCTCTGTAAAATCAGGATGGTAAGTACTTTACAGAATAACAAAAGACTCAAAAACACAGAGGATTTCCCCTCTAGGCAAAACTTTAAAGTTACAAAAATAGGGATAAACCTCCCTCTTAGCACAGGGAAAATTCACAAGCTAAAACAAAAGGTAATCTAATGCATTTCTTTGCTATTACTTAATATTTCTGCAAGACTAGATGCTTAGTTCAGATATGGCGTAGGGAGATGTATTTTACAACACCTGTACAGGGTAAAGAGGGATTTTATGCTACCCTTAGCTGTATGTTTATGACAGTAGCTAGGTAAGAGATGAGTGTAGTCTGTGGGTTTAATGAAGGATAAGTGGAAATACAGTCAGGGCCGCTGAGAGCGGGTTCGGGTCCCAGTGAAAAAAATTTTCGGGTCCCCCAGCAAGGGCAGACTGGCTAAACAGGGCCAACGAAGATGAGGAAGATGGGGCCCGGGCCCCCTTCCGGACCACCAGCCCCCAGTAATTTGTACCAGCTTCCCCAACCCCTTGTCGGCCCTGAATACAGTACTGTAAATGGCATTGTGTGCATAAGGATGAAGAGGTTGTAAAATTTAGCAGATATGGTATTCTTTCTATGGAATAGTCTAAATATTGGAGTGTAGGACAGGTTAGGAAGCTTCTGTTCAGTACAGTGGAAAGGCGGAGTGAGATTATGGGTGCATGTCAGGGACCAGACCAGCTAGGAACAGCTGCTGGCCTGCTCCCCAACTAACTGCTCCACTGAGCCCAGCTGCACTGCCTTAGAACCCTCAGAGTGACCACAGCCCTTGATTGGCTGCTGGTTTATCAGTCCTGCTTATAAACCTGGCTCTCAAAGCAGCTCAGCAGTTGCTCAATGTGCACCATGTCTGCATCTGTGCTTGGCCTTGTTCCAGCCCTTGTTCGTTCCAGTCCTTGCTCCAGCCTGTTGCAGTCCCTGATCCTGCTCATTTCTACCCTTGTTCCAATCCTGCTCTGCTCCACCCTCTGCTCCTTTCAGACTTCTGGCTTTCACCCCTGGCTTGAGCTTACAACTCTGGTTGACTCTCCAGTTCTTGCATTCAGGTTCTGTCTCTCTAGTACTGACCCCTGGCTTATGACTCTGGTTTCCTCCACCACTACCACCCAGCTCTGGTGCTTGGCTTCTGCCTCTCTGCTACTGACCCATGGCTTGTTTCCTGGAATTCCTGCCAACCTGGACCAGGCTCTAATCAGTTTGAGCAGCCCAAGTACAAAGACTAGGGGCCCACCTTGCCAGCATGAGCCCCACTCAGGCCAACACTTCCCTGGCAGAGTTGGTGGGGACCATGCAGATCTCTCAGTTCCAGGTCTCCACCCAGAATGTGGGCCTACAAGCCCAGGCAACGTTGCCAGGAACCCTGGGTTTTGCTCCCTGGCAGCCAAAGGCCTCACTCCCAGACAAGTTTAATGGCAATTGTGGTTGGTTCTGAGGTTTCCTAAACCAATGCCAACTCCTTTTCTTGCTTTGCCTCCAAATCGTTCCCCACATGTGGCGTCTCAATGCGGAGCACAGAAAATTTTCACACAACACAGGTGTAAGCAAGTAAAAAAGCTTTTTCTTTATTTTTACTGCTACTTCCTTATATAGTTAATTTCAGTTACATAAGGGCTAGCCATGCATACTGACGTTGTACATACTGATCATATAATTGGACAAAAGCATACTATCACGCGCGCAGCATGCACAAAGCAACAATCCTGTAGGCACCATAAAAGGTCCTGTTTACTGTACTATGCAAGGTCAGATAAAACTCAGACAGTCACATGATTATAGCAAGGGTCCCAGTATTTTTCCAGACTGACTTGACAAATTGCGGCCTAAAATACACGATAGTTGCCCACAATTCCCCCCTTTTTATTAAATGCAGAGTCTACAAGGCGCTGCAAGCTGCGCTGAATACACTGAATTATGCAAGGAATAAAAAGTATCAATAACAGGATGCCCAGCAAAACAATAATAAATGTATGAGCCAAAGACACAAGCCAGCTGGGCCAACCAAAACCTGCGAGCCAAGCCCACAGGGGATCATTATCTTGTTTTATGCTTAGCGCATAAGCTTTAAGCATAGCGATTTGCTGTTGAATACGATTACTATTATCAGTCAAATTAAAACAACACATTTCCTTTACAGCTTCACATCCCAAATGTTCTTGCAACAACAAAAAATCAATAGCTGCTCTATTATCCAGGACAGCATGCCGCAATTCCTGCTGTTCCTGGTTCAATAATCCAATAGCACTAGATGTGGTATTAATGGTTTTAGCCAATAAACAGGCAAGCTCGGCCAAATTTTTCCCATATCCTACTGCCAACCCCGGAAGACCCACCAATGAAGCAGCTAAAGAAACATATTCAGCCTTACTAAGCAGGGTCACATTCCCATTACATTCAGGGGTTAAAGGGGAAGCACTTCGTTTAGCTCGTGAGTGGGTGGTTCGATCAAGCAAGGTTGCTGAAGGCATTATAGGGACCAGGCGACTAAGGCAACATTGGGTAATAGACAAATTGGCAGGAATATAATTAAATGTACGACTTCCACAGGTAAAAAACCACCCACTAGGCAAAGAAACATGAGCATAATTACTGGTGACATTTTGAGGGATAGTACAATTCCAGCGAATTGGCCCAGTGCGCAGGCAGCCTTTTATTGGGCGATGATTGGAGCAATTTACTATGCGCGCACACGTATTATTGGGATGATTGGCAACAAAGGGGGTATAAAGTTGCACAGCGTCCGGGGGAAGAGAATAACTGGGGGTACCACCCCAATTAAACAGCTGGTCATATTGTATTATAGATTCATTGGACGCCGTCCGATACCATTGCAAATTACACAAGCCAGAAGTTTTCGGTATAGGCAAATCTTCCGGTGCTTTACAAACAGGCACAAGGCATGTGCCCAACAAGCCATGCATATCGGGTGCAACAGTTAAACAGAATTCAGATTGATTAAGCACATTAGCCAGTCGCACCCAAATATTATAGCGCAAGCGCTGTTCTAAATCCGGCACAGCTACAGCAGGCATTAAAATCACACAAAACAATAGTCCAATTATCCAACACATCTTGATCTCAAATGAAAAGAAAACGAAGGTCTGGAGTATCGTCGTCCTGGTTTGTGTCCTCCGGGTCACTCGGCGGGTCACTCGGTGGTTGCTCCGGGTTACTGCGGGCAAGCCACGGTCGAACCCACTTCGCGGGCAGCCATCTAGGACCTGTAACAGTAGAAACACAAGCATAACCCCTTCCCCATGTTAATAAATCCACGGGACCTTGCCACTTTTGATCTGTATAATCAAACCATCGGACTTGTGGACGGGGCAACTGACAATCTTGGCCCGTGGCACCAGCAAGGTGCCGCATAACTGGTGGGACATTATGGGATCCTACCTGTAGCCAATTAAGCACATATAAGGCCTTTAAAAGGCGAGCATGGGGTGTACGGGACAATGGATCAGCATCGGGGGCAACTCCCCCTTTTTGTTTTAACAAAAGGAGTTTCAGGGAGGCATGAGAGCGTTCCACAATAGCTTGGCCGGTGGAATTGCCAGGCACACCGGTAACATGGGAAATTCCCCATAAAGAAAGAAAGTGAGCTGTACGACGAGAAATATATCCAGCACCATTGTCAGTCTTAATGGACGCGGGAATGCCCATAACAGCAAAGCAAACCTGCCAATGTTTGATAACATCTCGGGAGCCAGTACTGGCCAATGCTGTTGCCCATATAAATCCTGAAAAGGTATCCACTGTAACATGAACATATTTAAGGGAGCCAAACTCAGAAAAAAGGGTAACATCAGTTTGCCAAATCTGTAAGGAGGACAAACCGCGAGGGTTAACACCGGAGGCAAAAGAAGGGGGTGAAACATGTTGCTGACAACTAGGGCAAGAGGCCACAAGGGCACGGGTAGTAGATAATGGAAGCTTAAATTGTCTGGCTAAGGCACGGGCGGACTGGTGAAAAAAGTCGTGTGAGAGACGAGCCTGAGCAAAAGAATCAGGAACATGGACCGAACCAACCAATTGGTCAACAATGGCGTTGCCCTGGGCCAGACCATCTACAATACCAGAATGACTGCGAATATGAGTAATAAAATACGGACAGGAACGGGCATCAAGTAAATGCCAAAGTTTTAAAAGGGCCTGCCACAGGACAGGATTAGGCACTTGTTTCAAAAGAGAACGTTCCAAGCGGCTCGTAACACCCACAGCATAAAGGGAGTCACTGACAATGTTAAGGGGGGTGGTAGGCCACTTGGCAAAGGCACGAATAATGGCTTGAAATTCCAAAACTTGCAGAGATCCTTCAGCGACCACCATTTCATGATGCCAGGCACCGGCAGTATACCACAAAATGGCGGCGCGAGCCATTTTACCGCTCGCATTGGTAAACACAGTAAGTCCCTGAACAGGGGAAGATTGTCGCATGACAACCTTTTCCAAAGGAATGGTCACTGATAAAAGGCGGTGAGAGGGATAGTGATTGGTAAGTTGACCAGTATAACTCAATAAGGCAACAGCAAAAGAGACATCAGTGGCAAAAATATAAGACAATAACGGAGCATTAAAAGGCACATAAATAACATCAGGATCAGCTCCCGTGATTGCAACGGTACGGGAGCGAGCGGTCATAAGAAGCGATGCAATAGCCTCTAGTCGAGTGGTAACCGTCTTGGAGAGTTGGGAAGAGGGAAAAATCCATTCAAGGCAAACAAGGGGATCAGAAAAATCAGGAAACCATTGAAAAAGTAGCGCCTCCAGGGAGGTATCTCTGGAGAGTACTGCCAGGGACACAGGCGATCCCGGAAAAATACGACCGGAATACCGAAGGGTGATCTTATCGGCAATAGTACGAAGAGCAGCTTTATGGTGTGGTTGCAAGGATCGAGGTTCAGCTGGATCACGGCCTCCTTTAAGAAGTTGAAGAAGGGGAGCAAGGTCCTCATTAGAAATGCCGCAAAGTCCACGGACCCACTGTAAGTCGCCGACCAAACGTTGAACATCATGCAGATTATGAACGGTGAGATTAAAGGTCAGCTTTTGAGGTCGCACGATGGAATCCGTAATGCGCATGCCTAAGTAGAAATAAGGCGCTTGTCGCTGAACTTTATCCGGAGCTATTGTAAGGCCAGCAGACTGCAGCACAGAGGTAATTTCCGAAATAGCTGTTTCAGGATTAAGAGTTGCTGCAGCAAAAAGGATATTATCCATATAATGATAAATAAGCCAATCGGGATGTGCACAACGAAGGGGCCGTAATGCCCAGGCCACGTAAAACTGGCAGATGGTGGGTGAGTTTTTCATGCCTTGCGGGAGCACTGTCCATTGATATCGTTGAGCAGGTTCAGCCTTATTTACGGAAGGAACTGAGAAGGCAAATTTATCCCTGTCGTCAGGGTGAAGAGGGATTGTAAAGAAACAGTCCTTTAAATCAATTATAAGTAAAGGCCAGTTGCGCGGAAGCATCGTAGGGGTAGGTAAGCCTGGCTGGAGGGCCCCCATATCCTTCATAACTGCATTTATTGCTTGCAAATCATGCAGTAGACGCCATTTTCCCGACTTTTTGGGGATAGTAAAAATTGGAGTATTCCAGGGACTCAAAGAGGGTTCGAGATGACCCTTTGCAAGTTGTTCTTGGATCAGTTCGTGTACATGGGCGAGCTTGTGAGCTGGTAACGGCCATTGAGCGACCCACACTGGAGTAGAGGTTAACCATTCTAACCGTAGGATCGGCCGCCCCTCAATGGCCGCTAAGCAAAAGGTGAGTTTTGTAAAACGACTCCCCACTGACTTAAACAGTCACGGCCTAAGAGCCAGACGGGAGCAGAAAGAACATAAGGACGCACCTTTGCAGTTGTAGCAGGGTCCTCATCGTCGCAAATCGTGATATAATACGTACTGATGTGAGTGGGTTGGGTTCCACCAATGCCCCTAACCGAGGTTGCGGCATCTTGTAAGGGCCAGGAGTCGGGCCAAAACTGAATCGGGACAACAGTCACATCAGCTCCAGTATCCAAAAGGGCATCATGTCGGATCTGTCGGCCATCAGGGCCATGTAGACACACCATCCGGGAAGGTTTACGTTGAGTTACTGTCATGGCAAAAGCTACCTGTGGAGAATCTGTAGAGCCAAATCCATGAGGACCACGTTCCGTTAATTTAGTCTTTGGCACGGAACTGCGAAATGGAATCAGCTGAGCGATACGAGTGCCAGCTGCAATATTAACTGGAGGAAAGAGGGCCCGGACCATTATTCCGATATTTCCAGTATAGTCCGCATCAATAAGGCCAGGCAGCACAAAAATTCCTTGTTTAGACATAGAGGAACGGCCGATCAGAAGAGCACTAAGTCCGTATCCCAGGGGGCCATTCACTACCGAGGGAACGACTTGCACCTTATCGTTGTCCAACGTTACATCTGCGGCTGTGGCCAAGTCCACTCCGGCACTTCCTCGGGTGGCTCCTGTGAGGTATTCCAAACAACCGGCTTGGGGTTGGGAGATACTTGTATCTTCGCGCCCCCCCGGCGGGCGCTCCGCGTCCCGTTTCCCTGAAGCGGTGTACCGTCCTTCTTGAAACGAGACCGGCACTCGGACGCACGGTGTCCAAATTTGTCACAGCGATTACAGGTTCCCGCAAAAGCCTTTGTCGTGTTTTCGGTCCCCGCCCGCGCACTCTTATTTGGGCAATCCTTTTTCATATGCCCCGGTTTTCCGCATGCAAAACAAACTCCGGACGGGCGGGAAGGCTTACCGGCTCTCACCAAAGGCTTAAGGGCTACCGCCAATGCGGATGCATGGGCCTTTGCATGTATCTCTGCTTTATCTGTCTCTTCATATATTGACGCTCTGCTGCAGGCCTCCACCATCTCAGTTAAGGAAGCAGTTTTTGGCAGGGTGGCTAAGATACGACGACAAATGGCGTTGGCATTCTGCGTGGCAAGATCGAGTCCGACGGCTGTTTTCGCCTCGGCTGTCAAGTTTGGGGAGCGATCTATTGCTTCTCGAAGTCGGTCAAGAAATGTAGAATAAGACTCTGAAGGGCCTTGGACAATTTTTGCATACGGTGGAATCGGTTTACCAATTTGAGGCACATCTTTAAAAGCGGCCAAAGCCAGTCTTTGCGATTGCTGTAATACTCGAGGATCAAGGCGGGCTTGTCGTTGTGGATCTGCATAAGCACCAGTTCCCATAAGCATATCCTGAGTAGCAAAACGTAACGGATTATTTATATCCAATTCAATATTCTGTAGCATAGCCAGCTCCACACGCTTTGACCAATTATCCTTCCACAACAGCCGTTGAGTAGGTGTTAAAAGCATATCTGCAAACTTTGACGAATCGTAAGGGCACATAGCTTGTCCAACAAATACCTGCTCCACAAGAGACTGCACATATGGATTATTCATGCCATAAGACATTATAGCCTTCTGTGCCTCACGAATGAGTTTCCAATCCAATGGTGCCCATTGTCGCCGGGCAGGATTGTTTGGGTCCGGCATAATAACCGGAAAGGCACTGGGTAAAAATTCCCCTTCTATGCGTGCTTCTTTTATAAGTCCATGCCATCGTCGGACTGGATCAGGCGAGCTTGCTCCAGCGCCTGCAGAGGAATACGCCGGCCGGGTGGTTGGCGGGGCTGCAGGTGCAGCCGCTGGACGCGGCGGAACCGCGGGTGGCTGATTAAGAAAAGCGCAGCGGGCACGGCTGGAGGCCACGGGCGGCTGATTAAGAAAAGGATTGGAGTGGTTCGGAGGTTGCAAAGGTCTCGGGGGCGCGGTCAAAGGTCGACCTGGTAATCGCCCACATTCTCCACGGCACCCCAAACGACCGCAACGAGGACAAGAAGTATCCGGTGATGGAGTTCCATGAACACCACAATCCCAATCTCCACAGGTGCGACAGGCAACGGCGGCACCGCCCGTACGCAAAGTGGGATCCGGTGGCTTAGTGTTATGGGCCGTATATTTCTCATAGCCCGTATGCAAGGTGGGATCCGGTGGCTTAGTTTTATGGGCCTTATATTTCTCATAGTCCTGCAAAGTCTTTAAAAGATGAGATTGAGGAGGGACAGGCTCTCCCGCCATACGGGACAAGTGATTCAACATCTCCTGCAACTGGTATCCTTGTCGCCTCATCTCCTCACGAAATTCCGCGGATTCCAAATAGGGAGGATAATCGACATCCATTTTGCCAAAAGAATTGTCCGAATCCGGAGGAAGAGGGACCGTGCAAGGATCAATGTCAGTCCCATCAGGGTCAAAACCAGGTGCAGTAGGGATAACTGTGTCCTCTCCTGGTGCAAAAAATTCTTTAGCTCCGACCGGGAACACGACGGGTGGCTCAGGCAGCACCACAGACGACTCATCCTTATCCCCAGCCGGGGACACAGCGGGCGGCTCAAGCGGCACCGCAGGCGGCTCGTCCGTCTTCTTCGATCGGAAAATCTCCTCCACGGCGGCCTGAACTCCTGCTTCGGCAGCGAGTGTCTCCACTACTTTCTTTGCCTTGCACCATATTTGACTAAGGGAGACAGCCTCTTTATTGCCGTGGGCAACCGACCCCCACAGATCTGATCCAAGTTGCTCCCAGACAGTCTTGTCGAAGACAGTGTTCGGGGTGATAAAAAATCCTCGTCGCTGCCCCCATTTAAGCAGACGGGACAGTGGTTCAGGGGAAAGCTTTTCTCCCTGCTTTTCTGCTATACGCAGCAGAAATTCGTGCACTGTCTTCTCCTCTACAGACAATGCAGAACCCATATTTTCTTTATAATATGCGGCCGCTCACCTGTGAGCTCACGAACGTCACTCTCGGACGACCAGGAGCCGATATCCCCTCGGTACCTCCTGCCGCGGCCACCACCTCCGCTTTTCTTCTCTCGAGCACTCCGACCAGGTCCTGCCGGATCGGATCACGTCGGGGTCACCAATTGTGGCGTCTCAATGCGGAGCACAGAAAATTTTCACACAACACAGCTGTAAGCAAGTAAAAAAGCTTTTTCTTTATTTTTACTGCTACTTCCTTATATAGTTAATTTCAGTTACATAAGGGCTAGCCATGCATACTGACGTTGTACATACTGATCATATAATTGGACAAAAGCATACTATCACGCGCGCAGCATGCACAAAGCAACAATCCTGTAGGCACCATAAAAGGTCCTGTTTACTGTACTATGCAAGGTCAGATAAAACTCAGACAGTCACATGATTATAGCAAGGGTCCCAGTATTTTTCCAGACTGACTTGACAAATTGCGGCCTAAAATACACGATAGTTGCCCACACCCACAGACCAGGCCTGTTTAGGGGTTGTCATTAGTCTGCTCACTGTGGAGGCCTTGGCCTGGACCGCCAAACTCTTGGTACAATCCAGCCCTCTCCTAGGCCTGTTGGAGCAGTTCATTCAGGCCATGTCAGTTATCTTTAGTGACCTTCACTGCACCTGAACTGCTGAAGCTAGGCTGCAAATGCTACAGGGCATCAATCAGCTGCCCAATACATAGCCGCATTCTGTCACCTCTCCACAGACACTGAGTGGAATGAGGCTGTGCAGTGTCATCAGTTTTGGATTGGGCTGAGCAATGATATAAAAGATGAATTGGGGCAGGTTGAGCCGCCGTCCCGTCTTGACAACCTGATGGACCTATGTATCAGAATTGATGACTGCTTTGCTGAGCGTTGCCATGAATGTGGCAGCCCCTTAAGCCTTGACAATGCCCTAGAACCCATTGCAGTTCCAATTCCCAATCAGCCCAGCAGTTCACCTGGATGCTCCACTTGGGGGCCTCAGCTAATTTTATGGACCAAGATGTGGCTAAGGCCCACAGAACTGCTGCCATTTATAAGAATTGCCCGGATCTGATGAAACCAGACCAGCTCCTGGCCTTGGGCCCAGTCACCCACCAGACCACTCCCTTAGGGGTCGCGACCCTCCAGAGGCACTAGGAGACTCTTCAATTCAGGTTGATTCAGACCCCCAAGTCTGCAGTCATCCTGGGAATGCCCTGGCTGCCCCCCGCCAACGCCTGTATACATTGGTGAAAAGGGACAGCACGCTTTTTCTCCCCTACTGCCAACAATTCTGCCTTCCCAAGGCCAAAGAGAGAACCAGTATCCTCTTCAGCACATGCCCTCCTTGGGGGAATCCCTGCTGCGAGGGAATGGGCCAACGGGAGTTGCGTGCACCAGCAACCATCCTGCCTGCTGCCATTGAAATACCTGGCAAAATACCTCTCAAATACCCTGACCTTGCAGATGTATATGACAAGGGAAATGCAGACACGCTGCCCCCAAATATAATTGTCCAACTGACCTTCAGTCAGGCACTAAAATTTCCTTTGGCTATATATACACCCTTTCTGAATTAGAACTCCAGACCCTTCATGTTTAACTGCAGGAGAATCTGCAGAAAGGGTTTACTGGCCATCCACCTCTCCAGTGGGGGCTCTGACCTTCTTTGTTGAAAAGAAAGATGGTTCCCTGAGGCCTTGCCAAGGTGATGGTTTGAAACAATTACCCACTTCTCCAGGTTCAGACACTCTTAGACCGATTACATTCTGCCTGTATTTTTACAAAGTTAGATCTCAGTGGGGCCTATAATCTGGTGTGGGTGTGAGAAGGAGATGAATCGAAAACCACCTTCTGCAGCTGGTATGGATATGTTGAATACCTGGTCATGCTGTTCAGTCTATGTAATGATTCCATGACATTCCAGCACTTAATCAATGACATTTCCTGAGACATGCAGGATCGGTTTGTTATTATTTATCTCAATGACATCCTTATTTTTTACCACAACCAAGCAAAGCATAACTAACCCATACGGAAGGTATTAGGCTTCACCAACGCCACCTGTATGCCAAACCAGAGAAGTTCCAGTTTGTCCAGCAGTTTCTCAGTTACATCATCTCCCCTGAATAGCTGGTAATGGATCCATACAGAGTGCTAGCCATCGTTGGCTAGTCAGAACCAAGAGTCCTCAGAGGGTCCTATGCTTTTGAGATTTTCCAGTTTCTATAGATGGTTTATCAAGGGTTTCTCAGGGATGGTTGCCCCAGTCACAGTCCTACTGCAGAAGGGAGCTCATTTTTCTTGGTCCTCCAAAGTACTAGTGGTTTTTGAGTGCCTCCAGCAGAAAGTCATCACAGGCTCCATTTTGGTTCACCCTGATCCCAGCCAGCCATTTATGGTAGAAGCAAATACCTCGAACTTCATGGTGGGAGCAGTCCTCTCCCAAACAACTGCCCTCAATGGTCAGCATCACCCTACTACTTTTTACTCACACAAGCTCACGCCAGTGAAGCAAAACTATGACATCCTCAATAAAGAGCTACTGGCCATCAAATCAGCCTTCAAAGAATAGCGGCATCTTCTGGAAGACACCAGATTCCCAATCCAAGTTCTCACTGAGCACAGAAACCTGGAATTCCTGAAGATGGCTTGGCATCTAAAGAAGCAACAGGCCCACTGTTCCCACTTCTTCACACAATTTGACTTCCTGGTGACCTATTGCCCTGGGCCCAAGAATGGGAAGGCAGATTTGTTATCCTGAAAGGGGGACTACTGCAAACCTAACCAAGAGACACCATCACAGACCGTCTTATTTTATCTTGGATCCACTGTCCATGACCTGCTACTCTCCATAGGTGCCCAGCTGCTCAAAGATCCCTTCCTAAGTGCAAGACAATGCCAATGCCCAGACCGTCTTGACCTTCATGAAGGAATTCTGTATCAGAAGGGCGCATCTACGTATACCATGATCAACCCATGCTGCAAGTCCTATGAATCTGCCAAGATGCTCCTCTGACAGATCACTTTGGTCAGTTCAAGACCCCTGCCTTGGTGTCAAGGGGTTCCTAGTGGCTGGCTTTCTGTGCTTTGATAGCAACCTACATCCAGATCTGTGACCTCTGAGCTCGGACCAAAATCTCCCATGTGAGACATCAAGACCTCCCAGATCCCATAAGAGGCAGGAAGGCTCAGACACCCCTAGAGAGGCAAACCCCTCAGATCCCAAGGAACACATGGGAGAGGAGAGGGTGGGGCTGACAGTGCCCCCACCCCACGGCACCTCACCCCACCTCAATCCCTCTCATTTGCCCTGTCACTCACCTCCATGTCATCCCTCTCAGTGTTCTACACCTTCACTACCTTAATTGCTACCCCTTCCCCTGACCTAAGTCCTCCAACTGCTCTTCCTCACCACCACCCATTCCCATTTAACCCCTGTCCATAATGCCCCATCCCCTCACTACACCCCCAAACTCCTCTCCCACTAATCCCCCACTCCTTAATTTTCATTCTCCTCCCAGGAAACATTTGCATGTGTATTATTTTTCTGTTTAAAGATAGTTTCAGAGCCTTCTGAATTTTCTGCTCTTCTCAGATTACATTTCCCCAAAAAACAAACAGAACTTCTACAAGAACCAACCATCTATGGCAGAGGCAGATGGTAGCAACATGCCCATCTTATTTTATTTCACGTTTTTGCCCTGGGATGGATTTGAACTCTCAGTGCCTAAGTGGTGCTCAGATTTGAGAGTTGTAACATTTTTTGCAGAACTACACAGCTCCCCTGCAACCTAGCTATCTTTCAACATCTTGGGCTGTGTTTCTGCACATGCTTAGTGTAATCCATGTGACTCCTGAGCATTAGACTAGATAAGGTGCTCAACTTTTTAAAATGTTGTTCTCAATTTTGTTTCTCCAAAGGGGAAGTGGGTGCCATACATTTGCTGAGGTAAATACCTGGCAATTGAGACTATTTTGGCCAGGATCAGAGCTATGATTTAATCCCTAGTTCTCCTCACAAAAATTTGCCAAATTATCCAGCCTTAAGAAAAGCAGGTTTTTTTTTTCAGAGTGGCTATATCTCAGGAACCCCATTGTTAAATGACTCCAAATTCAGATTACTAACCCTACCTCGTGTATCCATGAGGCACAGAAAATTTCAAGGCCATCTTTGTAACCATGTGGATTCTGCAAAATTTACAGTAGATATTTAAATAGAAAGCTGGTCTTAACCTGAACTGTACCAGAGCTGACACTCTGCTATAATTCAGGTTCTTAGTAGACTGCCGTCATCATCATCTGAGCACCTTCCAGAGGTGCATCAAGAAATATGGCTAACATTTGGCATGTGTGATTGGGTGACATACTTCCAAGGATAGTGAGTTTTGCAAAAATATCTTGGCTTTTCCCATCTAGCATTGTCAGAGTTATCGGTAGACCATTTCTTCTGTTAGTGGTCCAATATCTAATCAATAATAGGTGTAATAGGCAAGGACAAAGAGGACTGAACATTGGGCCTAATGCCATCAAACAATATCTGAGGGTATGTACTCGGCACAGCCAAGCCATGCCTAGGCTGACATTACCAGTGCTACCACAGCTACACTATTTATACTCATGCTAGATTGATGAGAGTTAGTGTATGTGTGCATGAGCAGGGAACTCACACCCCTAGCTTGTAGTGTAGCCATAGCCAAAAGTTGCTAGTAAGGTATGGTAGGAGTGTATTTTTTATAGATTTGAAAAGGACAGTTCCCTCAGAAACATGATAGTTACTTCAAGAAAACACTTTTGAAGGGAGACAGGATATCCTACTATATGAACATTTTTCATCATGACCCTGCAGTAGGATAGCACATTACAAACTAGTGTAAGTTCTCACTGTTCTAAAATGTAAACACGGTAAATATATGCTCTGAAAACCAGCAGACTTGTCCAAAAGCCAATCCTTAAATTACTTTCTTAATAAGTTTCTCAGAAGACTAATATTTTTCCAGGAAGTTTGTCATGGTATAATTCCCCACTCTGAACCTTAGCGTCCAAAAGATGGGGTACCAGCATGAATTCCTCTAAGCTCAATTACCAGCTTAGTACTTGTAGCACTGCCACCAACCAGGAATTCCAGTGCCTGGTACACTCTGGTCCCCACAAAACCTTGCCCGGGGACCCCCCAAGACCCAGACCCTCTGGATCTTAACACAAGGAAAGTAAACCCTTTCCCTCACCGTTGCCTCTCCCAGGCTTCCCCTCCCTGGGTTACCCTGGAAGATCACTGTGTGATTCAAACTCCTTGAATCACAAAACAGAGAGGACAATTCACCTTCCCCCCTCCTTCTCTTTCCCCCTCCCAGACTCTTCCTGAGAGAAAGTAATCCTGGCACAGAGAGAAATCAGCCTCTCTCTCCCTCTTCCCTCCTTTCTCACCACCAATTCCCTGGTGAATTCAGACCCAGTCCCCTGGGGTCTCACCAGAATAAAAAAACAATTAGGTTCTTAAACAAGAAAAGCTTTTAATTAAAGAAAGAAAAAACAGTAAAAATTATCTTTGTAAATTTAAAAAAAATGGAATAGGTACAGGGTCTTTCAGCTATAGACACTGGGAACGCCCTCCCAGCCTAAGTATACAAGTACAAATTAAAATCTTTTCAGCCAAATACACATTTGAACTTCTTCCAACCAAATACACATTTGCAAATAAAGAAAACAACCATAAGCCTAACTCGCTTTATCTACCTAGTACTCACTAGTCTGAACTTATAAGAGCCTGTATTGGAGAGATTGGAGAGAAACCTGGTTGCACGTCTGATCCCTCTGAGCCCCCAGAGTGAACAACAACCAAAACTAACAGCACAGCACAAAAACTTCCCTCCCTCAAGATTTGAAAGTATCCTGTCCTCTGATTGGTCCTCTGGTTGGGTGACAGCCAGGCTCACTGTTCTTGTTAACCCTTTACAGTCAACGAGATATAAAGTACTTCTGTGCTATTAACTTTTCTTATCTATTTATGACAAAGTTAGAATATTATACTGAACAGGGTTGTTTTTCCTTTCCTTTGTCCACAAAAGCCTGAGTGAAAGAGATTCTCATGTAGGGTTCAATCCTGCACCTTTGAATTCACTGGGAATTTTGCCATTGAACTGAATGGGAGCAGGACCAGACCCTTGTACAGCTGCCTAAAATGGACTATTATTCACAACATTCTTGAGTTACAATGCCACATATTTCATTGGAAGAGAGTTGTAAATCTTGATAACTACAATATTCTTTTCTCTGGCCTTAGCACATGCAATCTTGTCCCACTCATATCCATTCAGAATGCTGCTGCAAAGATCATTTTCCTAGCTCATCACTTTGACCATGTTACCCTCTTTTCAGCCATCCCCTGGCTTCCCCTTCTCTATCTCATCGAGTGTAACCTACTTGTCTTCACCTTCATGGCCCTCTACAGCCTATCGCCACTCTGCCTATTGTCTCTCATTCACTACTGAGAGGTCAGCTCCCACCTCTGATCGGCCCATGATGCCACCCTCCATTGCCTCCTTGTTACCTTTTCAAACTTTTGTGCTTTCTCCCATGCTGCCTCTCATGCTTGGGAGAAAATCCCCTTAAACATCTGTAAAACTACCTCATTATCCGCCCTAAAAATCTCTCCTTGAACCTCTGCTTTTCCATGATGCCTACAAAAAACTTGACAATGGGGAGGTCACTGGTGTGATGGAGTCATCGGTACTACCGTAATATGAATAATTATAGTAATAATTAATTAACGTTATCAGTAGGGAAATTGCTCTCCTGTCATACACTCACATGCCCATTCAGTGAATGGCAGGAAAATGGTAGGATACTGGTTACGAGTTTAGGAATTGTCTAGAACTATAGAAAATGTTGGACCGAGAAAATAAAGTACTGTCTGGAAATGTTTTATTATGATTTGTTGAGCACCAACAGTATGCTTAGTGCTGTATGGAAGAAAGACAGACATGGACCTTGCCTCAAGGCCCTTGCAACCTAATTAGCAGAAACATTATACATCACTTTTATGAATCCTCCTAAATAACAGTTGTGCTAGAAATAGAACTGGGTTCCTGATGCACTCTGGTCCGTAGTGGCCGCTATTTGCATATCTGTGCTCTCCATAATACACATAACGGATGCATTAATCAGTTGGTCATTTATGCACTACATTTTATTACCTTCATAAGCTTACTCTATACATATGTGCTGTCATCTCTTGGCTAATCAAGATGGTCACCTTAAATATTCATATCTGGAAGTTTTTTTATTATAAAATAACATATTTTGTTTTAAACCACAGACCTAATCCTGCACCTATTGAAATCAATGGCAAAATTCCCATTGACTTTAATGGATGCAGGCTCAGAAATAGTATGTGCAAAAACCACTTTCGGTGAAAATAAATTGCCTCATCTGTATAACAGATATGGCAATGATTACTAACGACTGGATGGACAATGATTGCTTTGCATTAGAATTATTAATAGTTGCAGTAATTACTACTTATAGGGCTGGATTTACAGGCAGGGCAACCCAGGCGACTGCCTGGAGTGCCGGGCTTTGGGTCAGGGCCGTTCTTACCCCTATGCAAAGTACGCAGCTGCATAGGTCACCAGGAAATTTGGGGCACCAAATTTCCTGGTGCCTTGCGCAGCTGCACACTGCTCCAGCCACTGCTCCATCTCTTCCCCATGGCCCCGTGCCTGCTCTGCCCCAGCCCTGCCTCTTCCTGCCCCTGCTCCGCCCCAGCCCTGCCCCCACTTCAGACCTTCCCCAAAGTCCTTGCCCTGCTCTGTCCCAGCCCTGCCCCCACTTCAGACCTTTCCCAAAGCCCCCACCCTGCTCGGCCCCCACCCCACCTCCTCCCACCCCTGCTCAGCCCCAGTCCCATCTCCACTTCACCCCTTCCCCAAGTCCCGGCCCTGCTCTGCCCCAGCCCTGCCCCCACTCCACCCCTTTCCCAAAATCCCCACCCTGCTCTGCCCCGCCTCACCTCTTCCTGCCCCCTGTGGACTGCAGCAGGGCCAGGCCTGCACTCACCAGTGGTGGGAAGTGCAGCGACCTGGCCCCAGCCGCACCGCTGGTGAGTGCTGGGGGGCGGTTTCCTCCTGCCTCCCAAGCCAGCCCTGCCCTCCCCCAGAGGCCTGGGGCCCCACATCGCTGCCTTGAGGGGGGCTGCGTAGGGCCCCAGAATAGCTAGAGACAGCCCTGTTTGGGGGCACTGGGTTCAGGGTGCTGTTTTTGTTGTTAGTGACAAAAGGGAAAATAGAATGTTTGAAGTAAAATGTTTCAGGTATTCCACATGTGGATTCATTTTTCACTAACCTCCTAGAATGTTCAGGACTTTTGTAGAATCTCATGGAACCTTCCGGACTTTTGAGAACTACATTTTCCTCGAACCGCCTAGAATGTTGTCAGCCATGTCCTCACGGATATATAAGGGGCAGGACATCACTTGTCAGTCAGTGAGATATAAGAATGAACTGAAGGTAAGTGAGAGCCCAGCTGTGATATTGTGAACCTTGTTTTACCGTGTAATTGTGAAAATGTACTTGTGTTTTCAGACATTTTCAGTTATTCTTAAAATTAAAAAGTTTCTATAAGCTTAGAGGAAACGATTTTATTTTTATTTGCTTATGTACAGCATGAATAAATAGAGATTTACAGATCCTAGCGTGCAAATTTATTGTCTTACATGACAGGGATAAAACATGCATGCAGATTGTACAGCAAAGTCATGAAATGGGCAAAAAATGCAACAAAAAATAAGGTATTTTAAAATTTAACAAATGGAGTGGGAAGGCACCGAAGACTCTCCTTGCCTAGGGTGCCATTTGGGCTAGGGCCAGACCTGACTAGTTACCATATTTAACTCTTTATATTCTAGGACTGTAATAGGCTACTTTTTCCACTGACTTTATTCAGATGCCAGATGTTGGAAAGGTAAATGTTTCCTGTGAAAAAGGAACTGTTAAAGAGAAGTAACTGTGCTATTTTGGTAATTGAAGTCCTGAAACCTTTTAAAGATGTATCTTTAAAGGCATGCAGGCAGGTAGTAAGTCCAAGACATTTTCAAGTTTTTGTAGTATATCTTAAAAACATCCAGCCTCATGGAGGATAGGTCCATCAATGACTATTAGCCAAGATAGGCAGGGATGGTGTCCCTAGCCTCTGTTTGCCAGAGGCTGGGAGTGGGCGGCAGGGGATGGATCACTTGGTGATTGTCTGTTCTATTCACTCCTTCCGGGGCATCTGGCATTGGCCGCTGTCAGAAGACAGGATACTGGGCTAGATGGACCTTTGGTCTGATCCTGTATCCCGTTCTTATGTTCTCTAGATCAGCCCTATATATGCCTCACCTCAGGCTTTTGGACTGAGTAGTAGGCTTCTTGGGGATTCCTCAAAACTACCCCTAAATTGGCAGGTAATGAAGAGTGTATTCTGGGACCACTATTGTATTCACCAGAAAACTTAACAAATTATCACATCAGTATAGGAACTTTGATGCCAGTTATGTAAACAGGATCAAGCCTGGATTGGATGCACATGAAACACTGATTGGCTGGATACAAATTAGAGTCTCCTCACAGAGCTGTTGGTCTTAGTCATACCTTACAGAAGTTTAGTTTGCCAGTAGCTTACTTCTTTTCTGAGTTCTTAAGAAATATTGAGGAATGTACAGATTTAGCGCTCTATTAGGACAGAGTCCTCTTTCCCCAGATTTATTGGAAGACTCTGTTACTGTGCAGAAAAACCTATTTCTGATGTCAATAATTTTTATTCACAGGCTTTATTAACTGTACAAACTAAAGATAAATCCACTTAATTCACAAACTGGACTTTGCAAAGTCCCTTTATGCTACTCTTTCGTTGCTTCAGAAAAAATAACTTTACTAACTGACTCAAGACAATTAAAATTGTTCTCTGACTCAGGAACAGCTGCTAAAAGCGTCTACCTCCCACTTCCAACCCATGCTGGCTCACTTCCAAAGTTGCATTCAAAAGTCAAGAGGAATCCACCAGAACAAGAAGTGCCTTGGTGCTCTCTGGTTACAAGGCAGGTGGAAGATGGAGTTGCTTTGAATGGAAACAGAATGTTGATAATTTTCCAGAGATCAGGGATGGCTCACATCCTTCTTTCACGGAAGTGAAAGAATTTTTTTCAGAATTTCCCTGTAAGAGGGTGGTGGGGTTTTTTTGTTGTTGTTTTTTTGGGGAGGGGTTTTGGTGGAAGGAAAAAATAGGCTCTGCCAGTACCATTTTCTTTGTTCAGAAATCTGTTACTGTTTCCTGCCCTGGGACTGAACCTTTTTGCAATAATGTTGCCATTCCTCAGAGTAGAAGGAAGCTATGGTATAGAAAATGGCCTGTCTTTAAACATGGATTTTTCATTTACAATGAATTTGTTTGCAAAATAAAGGTCTGTTTTCCAAGAAACACTGCATAACTGGATGAACGCTACTTTGGTCTCACAGTAGAAAGGCAATCTTCTCTGCTATCACATTAAAAGCATGTCTCGGACAAGTTGGAAAAGCTGCATTCTAATGAGCATTTTCATTGGAAATGTAAACCAGATTTTACAATAAGATGCACTAAAAGAGATTTAAAGGGAAACTTTCAGGTTCAAAATCATATTCTTTAGAAAACAGTGTCTCTCTTGGTTACTAATAATACCTATGGGCAAGATTATGGCTGTAAGCCTCTGACCATATTAGAGAGAGATGTGTGAGGAGGGTTGCATACAGGTTGGCCACTTCAGGAAGCACTGAGTTAAATTCAGAGTTGATGTATAAAATGGTGGTGTTGACATCCTTTTTACAGTAACTTATACTCCCTTAAATCTACGTACACATGCTCTACCGACAAAAAAATATATTAAATTGGTGTGATTTACAGGCTGAGGAGCAGAAGCTGTGAACCTCGATTCTGTTTTGGCTTGCACCTTTTTCTGGCTCCCTGGCATGTAATGTATATCGATTTAAGTTCCCGTACATAACAGTAGAGTAGATGAAAGTCGGTCTAAATACAAGTTAGACCCTCTTGCACCTGAGTACAAGAGAGTCTAACTTACACCACTTTGCATGAACATCGTTTCTAAATCTGGCCCTTTGGGCCTGAGCTGATGCCATTGGCCGTGTGTGCACCTGGGGAAAGAGATCTATTGACATTCCTTACTGAATTCAGTATACTCGCCCACCTGCATGGTCCTTCCCTACTCTCTCTGGTGACTCTAGCATGGCAACCAGTGCTAGACTTCCGTAGACTTTGCTCACTGGAGACCAGGTTTGTTTTTATCCCTGCACAGGGGTAGAAAGGAAGGAGGAAGACTTGCATGCTGCTACATAACCAATCACAGTCTAGTATTTTGATTATTAAAAGTCAAAGAAGTTTTGAAAATTGAACTTACTTTTTACTGTTTCTGATGTTTGTAGACTCTTCACTTCTGTGAACCTGGATAGTGAAAGACACTATTTAGTTTCCACTTTGTTTCTAATAATTTTCACTCTCATATTCTCATGCAATAGCATAATGTTGCAATGTATGAGTGCTAAATATTGTACACAAATATCTTTTTTTTCAAACAGCTGGTACCATTTAAAAGATAACTTGCATGGAAACATTTCTGGTGAACCTAGGGTTTTTGTTTTGTTTTAAGTATTTTTATAAAACATAAATTCTGTCCCAGATTTGATCTGAAAATCTCCTTTAATATTAATCAAGCTCTGAAAAATCCATTTGCCTTAGAATTTCTTCTGAAAACTACACATTTGATCAACGTTTCTCAAATGCGGCCACCAGGGGCTTTTTCGTGTGGCCACAACAGCCTCCTAGACAGTGATCAGGGGTGGCCATGCAACAGTGGAACTCATTGCCCCAGGTCCCCGCTGCCTCCCCAGCCCCCGCTGCCTCCCCGGCCCTGCATCCATCCCACCATCGCCTCTGCCCACTGCTGCCTCCCCATCCAGGGCTTAATGGATCCTGGGGCTTGCTGAGAAAAGTGATATTAACAAACATGCAAATACCACTTTTCACAGCAGACTTACTAGCTATCTGTGAAAAGTGATACTGTATGTTTGTTAATATCACTTATCACAGCCTCCCAGGTAGCTACTAAGTGTGCTGTGATATTAACAAATATCACTTTTCATAGCAAGCCCCAGGACCCACTAAGCCCTGGATGGAGCTAAAGGAGGAGGCAGCATTATTTTTGTTATTGAGTCTGCCAAAAAACCCTACCAATATACATTACAATCATTTGGATGTGTATCTGCGCATATTTAATTGTTTTTCCTAAAGTTAATTAAGTATTTTAGGAAAAAAAGTGTCAGTGTGGCCACCAGTGAGAGTTGGGGGCCACACTCTGAGGCTATCAAAAATTTTGTTGCGAGAACCCCTGGCCTAGAGCCCTTCCCTCAGCCACACATTTCTCTGAGCATTCATAGCAATATATTTCACTGTGCTTCTACTTAGTGCTCTGATACCAGCACGATGGACTCAGTATAAAAACCTGAAGAGGAAATTTAGCTAAATTAGTAATATATGCTAACCCTGCACATTTTAAGAGCTTAGCAAAAAATCTACCAATATAGTCACTTTGAGAGTTTCAAAGGCTCATAACTTTGTAAATCAAAACCAAGAATTTAGTCATCAAGATTTTTAATAGGGTTTTATTACTATAGAATAATATTATGCAGTGTTCATTACTGTATTTTCTGGTTTCCTTCCAGGCAACTTGATTTCTATCCTTGTTCTAGTGCTTAAGGATGTGTTCAGGTGTGCTGTGGACTGGATTTATCAAAGAAAGACTGAGCTATCCTTAACTATGGAGACATTGCTAAGAAGCCTCAAGGAATATGAACTTTTGGGCCCTCGTGAAAGGAAGTTAGTCGTTTATCAGTGTCTATTTCAGTTCAAGGTCATGCATGCTAATGTATAAGTATCCAGAAAGGGTGGTTCTGCAAAACATCCTTTCTGCAATGAACTCTAGCTACAGCTATTTTTCTTTTATTAACTTTCAATGTAAATAAGAATTCTTAAGGCCTGAATCAAGATGAAGCCTGATGTTATGCACCCAGTGAAATAAAATAACTAATTCTGAGGGCCAAATCTTGATCCCTGTGCAAAGCCAGAGTTCTGTACAAGTACTTTGATCAAGGGTCTTCATGTAGGCTGTAACCCACCCCCTCACTCAACACCTGCAGATTCACTCCACAGCTGCTACTGCAGCCTCAATACCTGCAGCAGTATATGTAGCCCCTATACTCCCCTTCTACTTTGAAGTTATGGCTAGTGGAACTGTGTAGTTACAGATCCACTGGCTGCAGCCTTTGAGATCTCCCACAGACATACCCACACTCCATGACACAGAGAGAGCTACCGCAACTTTCAGGTGAAGCAGAAAGTCCCTGCTCAGCCTGTCCACAGCTGGGGCTCCCAGCTCATCAGGAATGTCCAGCTCCACTGCCTTTGATATCGTCTGCAGTCTTTGTGCAAACTACTGAAACATTTTGGCCCTTACTAAGATGAAGCTCCCAGAATAGAATCTTCCGTGCTACTTGAGGGTATTTAGCTGAATTTGGATAAGGGTAACTTCTATGGACTAGTGTACTAAAATATCTATGAATTCTGAAAATGCCTTACAGTAACTAGTTTTACTTCCCCATTAGTGACTGCTATTTTTGCTTCAACAGTTTGTTACATGAGCCCTCAGGAAATGCGCAAGGTCAGAATTATGGAATCTGGATTACAAAATCTGAGAGAAAGCAAACATCACAATAACTAGTTCCTGGGCCAAAATGCTTACTCGACAGGTTCCTGAGCTAGTGTGCAGAGTATGCTGCATTTAAATGGCTGCTTCAGTTCCCCGTGCAAGCAGTCAGCGTGGGAGGTAAAAGAGTGACAGTAACAAGCACCCACCTCTTGCAGTGCTAGGTGAAGTGGTCAGCCATTAGGCTAGGAAAGTGTGAAAACTGAAAAGGAAAGCTCAGAACAATCAGTAATTCTGAAAATCTCTCTGAAACTGGGTACAACTCTCAATATATTGGTCCCCTAGGCACATAAAAATAGTTCATACTTTCATTATCCAGCTTAGAAAAGCCTGCGCTCTCAGCTTGCAACCTGGAGTGCAGTGAAGAGAAGAGCACCAGCCAAACAGCCAGAGCCAATGCTCCATGTTTCCCTCTACAGAGTGCAAGCTGCCCCATTATACAGCCATGAAAAATCTCTAATACTGCTCCCACAGGCGCCAACTTTCAGCTTTCCCTAGGGGTGCTCCACCTCTGCTTGGCCCCAAGGCCCCACCCCCACTCTGCCCTTTCCTCCAAGGTCACATCCTTGTTCTGCCTCTTCCCACCCTGCTCCTCCCCCTCCCCCAGTGCTTCCTGCCTGCTGCCAAACAGGTGATTGACAGTGGGCAGGAGGCAAGGGGGGGCACAGGAGCAGCTGATCAGCAGGACCCACTGAACAGCTGATTGGCGGGTGGCTGGTGAGTGCTCCAGCCCCAAAGCACCCACAGCAGCACTTTGGCTACTCCATTAAATGTAATGACCTTTGCTGCTGCATATATCTAAATCATAGAATATCAGGGTAGGAAGGGACCTCAGGAGGTCATCTAATCCAACCCCCTGCTCAAAGCAGGACCAATCCCCAGACAGATTTTTGCCCCAGATCCCTAAATGGCCCCCTCAAGGAGGGGGCCCACAACCCTGGGTTTAGCAGGCCAGTGCTCAAACCAATGAGCTATCCCTCCCCCACACAGGGGCTGTGAAAAATGTGTAAAGTGCATAAGCTCTGCAGTCAAACCAGCCTGTGCTGTGAGCCTGTCACCTATCAAAAGCTAAAAAGAACTGGGTCAGGTGAGCATTTAGATGGGAAATCTCCTAGGAACTAAGAATACTGCAGGAAAGGATACTAGTGATTCCGTAGGCAGCACTCGTCCCTCTGAGTCAGTCAGCACTGGACTAGCTCTCTCTATGTTAGGGTTCACTGTACTGCTGGAGGTGCCATATTTTAAACGAGAAGTAATGCTGAGATCCTGACCACGTCTTGTCACTGAAGGTTAATAGCATATATTATAATAGTCAGGGGTATATTAACATATAGGCCAAGGCCCCATACAGCAGTAAAATTGGGACAATATCCAGAGCTCAAGAGAGAGAAAAGGGATACGCAGATGATTTCTTTTACATTTTTTCCAATTATCTTTGATTTCACTCAGCTGTGTGTGTCAGTGTTGCCCACTGGCTGCTCTTTGATGGTTCTGATAGTGTGTCCAATACATTCTTCTTTATACTTGAAGTTCTATCTGGTTGCTGAGCAGCAGTAAGAAGCTCCATCAGCAGGAGTAAGCATTTTTAAGCTCAGCAATCATTTTTACGGCAAAACGAAGGACTAGTCAGTCACTGGATGTCTTGACTAGATTCCAACATCGCTAATCTGTCAACATAAAATTGCACCTGTCGTTTCAATTGATAGTTTACTTACTGTCCTAAGCTATTGTGCAGTATTGCTGTGCTCTGTTAAACAGTTGTTAAATTTCACCCCAGATGCTTCATTGTAGTGGTGAATGAAGCAATTCCTGTATAAATTTGCCACCTCAGTTTGTCAAGCACTTAAGTGCTTCTTTTCATCTTGAAATAGCCTAAATAATAATATGTTTATATAGCTCAGGATTTCCTAGTGAATGTGGTTCTTCATAAACACTAAGGCCCAGATTTTAAAAGATGTTTAGGTGTTGCTGTGCTTACCATCGCAATGCCCAAATGGTCTAGGAGCCTAAATCTCATTTTCAAAAGGGATTTAGGCACTTGCCTGAATCAATTAGGTGTTGTGATGCTGAATGCAGCAATACCTAAATACCTTCAGACATCTGGGCCTAAATAATTAAGCCTCACAACAGTTCAGAGAGTTAGAAATTATTCTCAGTTTTTACAGATGAGTAAACTGAGGCGCCCTACAGTCAGATAGCAAGTCAGCTGCAAAGAGTTCTAAAGTTCCCACTCTCAGTCTCAGACCATAGCAACTTGGCAACATTGTCACCCAAAGAGATGACTGAAAACTATGCTTCCTGCCCTCTACAACAGTCTGCAAGCTCTCTTATGAACTAAACTTCTGTAAGGTCTGAATAAGCTCTGTGAGGAGACTCTGATTTGTATTCAGCCCATCGTTTTTTCATATGCATCCACTCCAGGCTTGATCCAGTTTGCATAATTGTCATCAAAGTTCCAACACTGATGTGATCATTTGTTATGTTTGCTGTTGAATACAGTACTGGTCCCCAGAATACATTCTTCACTGAGCTGCTCCTCAACATCTTTATTGAGTAGCTCCTCAATAGGATGTGACAGCAGAGAAGGTGGCCAGTATCACACTCAAATATCTGCAGGTCTATAGTTGTTTCTGGTATGGACATCTTTCACTGGCTTCTTTTCCCTCAGCCTTGTCATAACAAGTCACTGACAGCTCTGTTGTCATGTCTGCTGTGGGAATTTCATCTTTCTATGATTCATTCTCAGCAGTCACAATCAGGGCCAGGCAGTCCGGTGACCATCTTTACTGACATCTTTCACCCAGGGAAGGGATCTCCTTTTCTGATTTTTTCTTAGTATTTTCTATTTACTTCTTCTCTCCCAAAGTCTTTATGAAAACTGTATTTTCCTGGGTCAAGGATTCTGCCATTACTTGGGTTCATACAACTGTAATTTTACTCCCTTGGCTTTTTATATAATTTCCATATACTGTGCTAGCTTTGATCCATTATCTTCCTCTCCCTCTTGGATTTTCCAGGTTTTGTTTTGTTCAGGGTGGGGGTTGTTTTTTTTTTTCCCCTATTCTCCAGAGGTAGCTTAGGTTTCCAGTGAAATATGCCGCAAAAATTTTCTTTCCTGTTTCATATTTGTTTGGATTCAGAGTGAGGCCTGCCATCATCAGAATATTGCTTGCCTTGTCTCACACAATGAGTATGAGGAAATTAAATCAGTATTCCTCACTCTTCTTTAAAAGTCCAGATGCCACAGAAAGCTGCTCGGAATGCCATATACATTTTGGTCATGCTGATTTATCAGTAAAGTTACAGTACTTGGGAGGCACTATGGAAACCATTAGCTCTATTGTTCTTGTTAATTTCCAGAGTCTTTATTATTTATTTATTTCTGCTGCTCTGGTCCCTTTAAGGCGATATGCTCTCACTCTCTGTGCTCTTGCGGATACACTGCTCTACAGCCAAAATGCTTCTGAAATAAATGTAGTCCAACTTTACTAATTCTGGGTCACTGAGAACGAAAATGATGCTTAAAATTCTTGATTGGCTCTAGTTTTCAAGATATGCTATTGGGTCAGTATATACGACCCTTGACTTGGGAATGGCAGAGGATAAGTGAGTTATAAAGGGAAGGGATCTCAATTTAAATCAGAAATGACTAAAATACATCTTTGACTGGATCTATGAATAATCTATGACTGGGTTTGGACAGTACTTGCTTTTTAGGCAAAACAATGAATGATGCAATCTGAAGCTGGTATTGCATCATACATGATATGAATTGCATCATGTTGTTCCTAGAAGTCATGGATGATGCAATCATAACGAAGCTTACATCACTCTGCTGAACAAATTGCCCTATATCAGCTCTAGAAATCATCCAGTGTCGTGCTCTCTTATTTGCTAGTGTTTGATTTTGCAAAGGGACACATTTCTGTTTAGCCAAAGTGAGCAGAGATGCCTCGTACTTGTGTGAACAGTGCAGATAACTTCTGCTATGTTTGTGGTGAAGTGACTTTTGCATCACAAAACTGCAGTACAACCACTACGGTTAAGAAAGCCTATTACCTTTATTTTGGCTGCAAAATTGGAGATCAGGACAAGAGGCGGGCCCCACACATATGCTGCAACACTTGTGCAACAAATCTTTGCCAGTGGTGGAACAGGAAAAGGAAATCTATGCCTTTTGCAGTGCCAATGATTTGGAGAGAGCCAACAGATCATACCAGCAATTGTTACTTCTGCATGGTGCCTCCAGTTGGGAAAGGTGTGTCAAAGAAGAAAAAGTGGACTGTGCATTATCCAAACATTCCATCAGCTATATGCCCAGTACCCCACGGAGAAGGACTGCCGGTTCCTGATGCACCAGAATCATTCTCACTTGAGTCAGATGAGGAAGAGGAAGAGGATGAAACTTCTGGTCCTGAACCATAAATGTCACAGGACCCACATTTTCTCCCATCCTCCTCCTCTGAACCACACCTCATAACACAAGGTGAACCGAATGACCTTGTCAGGGATTTGGAACTACTCAAGAGTAAGGCAGAGCTGTTGGGCTCCAAACTACAGCAGTGAAATCTCCTGGCAGGCTATCAGGGCAAATGGAGCCCATCAATGCTTGCAGACTGTTGCTGGACAGTGACAAGAGATGCTCCATTTAATGAATACAAGAGACAAGCCAAGAAGCGCCGAGTAGACACTGAATAGGACTAAACTATGTATGTACATAACAGTTTTTTGCCTTTTGTTTCATAATAAATTTTATTTATATAACCCTTTTGCTGATTTTTAAAGTGTTACATAAACAGGACAGGTGAAATATTATCATGTAAAGCAACCATAAACACATGAAAAGACCTAGGTTTACAATTTATGATTAAAACTCTACTATCTACACAATATACATAGACATAAAATGTAAAAACTTAAATATCTTAGAAACAGCAGCCAATCAGTTGTTTTAATTGTCATATTTGAATTCAGCACATCAAAATACATAATAAATATCACATTTTATCTCTGAAGCAGACAACTTCTCTAAAATTGTAGACCAGTGATATGGCCACTCCCTTTCTATTTCAAGGGCTCCTTGCTGCAGCTTTTAATTGAGCGTATTCTTTTGTGCTCTTTCCTGCTTTTTCTTTGTCTCCTCATTTCTAGGCTGAAGTTTTCCCTTCTCTCTCTCTCTGTTCAGCCTCAGCCTCCTCTGGGTGTGTCAAGTGTATGGAGGTGAGGAACTCAAACTCCCTCCTCTCACACAGAAGAGTTTCACTGACTCTCTTCTTCCTTCTGGAGATGGGGTCTGTCTTACCCCATATACTGTGAGCAGAGAGAAATCAGGTCCCAAGGGTGAAATCCTTGCCCCACTGAAGTCAATGGGAATTTTGCTATTGACATCAGTGGGGCCAGGATTTCACCGCATGTGCTTAAGCAGAGGCCTGCAGAGTGACATCCTACCCAAAGTCCCTCAATTTATTAGATGACAAGTCCCTCCTACAACCTTATCCTAGTTCACGTTGTTACTCTACAAGTTCAATTCAACCTCTCAAAAACTAACTAAAGGGTACGTATTTGACTAACAGTCTATGAAACAAGAGGCAGACAGATTTTGAATTTCTTAAGCACAGGAGTTTGCTAGAGACAGACAGTCTAGTCCTGTGGGCACTGAAGAGAGAGCCAGGAATTCCTGGTTTCTAATCTCAGCTCTAATTCATTCTGTGGCCTTGAGTAAGTAACTCAACCTCCCGCTCTGTAAAATAGGGATAACAACACTTATATATGTTTTGGGGGAGTCAGGGTTGCCAACTGTCTCAATTTCTTCACGTGTCACGTGAGTTTTTCTGTGGCTTGAGCCAGTGGCCATAATGCAGAAAGCTCCAGCCCCCTGTGAATTTCAGCTCTCTTGAGAAAAAACCCTCCAATTGGTTGCCTGCCTTAACTTGCCATACTAAAGAGGACCAGAGAGGGCTGCTGCAAGAAGCAGGGAGAGCTCTCTCCGCCTTGCCTCAGAAGTGGGTGCCTCACAGGAGGGGAGGAGGGAGCAGAAAGAGCCCAAGAGCTCAAGGAGGCCCTGCTCCCCCACTTCACTCCCCTTCTATGAGCAGGAGGATAGCTCCTCTGCCCTTCCCCCACCCCTGCAACACCCAGGCCATGTTTACACTACAGCAGCATGGCTGTGGCAGTGCAGCTGTGCCATTGTAGCGCTGTGGCATAGATACTTCCTACATCAATGGAAGGGGTGGTAGCTAGGTTGATGGATGAATTCTTCCATTGACCCAGCCATGTTTACATCAGGGATTAGGTTGGCCTAACTATGTCACATAGGGTGCAAATTTTTTCACATCCCTGAGCAATTTAGCTAGGCCAAGCTAATTTTTAAGTGTAAACCAGGCAACAGCCTGGGAAGGGGCAAAGGGCAACCAGCTGCAGCCCCCACCCCAAGCCTGAGAGATGAGAGTGAAGAACTCCAGGGACTGTAGGAAGATCAGAGATGAGGCTGGGATGTGTAGGGCAGAACACCTGACCAAAGGACCAATCGGGGGACAAGATACTTTCAAATCTTGGTGGAGGGAAGTCTTTGTTTGTGCTTTTTGGGTTGTTCTTTGTTTTCTCTTGGAGTTAAGAGGGGCCAGACATGCAACCAGGTTTCTCCAATCTTTCTAAAACAGTCTATCATGTTCCAAATAGTAAGTACTAGATAGAAGGCGGATTAGTCTTTATGTTTGTTTTCTTTATTTGCAAATGTGTATTTTGCTGGAAGGATATTTTTTCCTCTGTTTGCTGTACTTGTATCTTAGGCTAGGGGGGGAGGGATTCCCTCTAGTCTATATAAGCTGAAGACCCTGTACACATTTTCCATCTTGGTTTTACAGAGATAGTTTTTTACTTTTTCTTCCTTTAATTAAAAGCTTTCTTTTTAAGAACCTGATTGATTTTTTCCTTGTGTAAAACTCAAGGGGATTGGATCTAAACTCACCAGGGAGTGGTGGGGGGAAAGAAAGGTTAATTCCTCTCTGTTTTAGGATCCAAGGAGTTTGGATCAGTGTATCTCTCAGGGAAAGTCTGGGAGGGGGAAGGAGGGGGAATGGTTTATTTCTCTCTGTTTTAAGACCCAAGAGCTCGTTAACCCTTTACAGGTAAAAGAGACATTAACCCTTAACTATCTGTTTATGACAGAAGTGTAACTCCATTGAAGACTAATTAACATTACTTACCTATAACTAGAGTTCTCTGAAATGAGCATGTGAATATTCACATTTGTGGCATCCTGCTGCCTGCACATTAGCTGCCGGAGTCTTCTGGAAAGCAGTATCCATTGGGTCCACTTGTCCTCTCCCTCCCCTTCTTGGCCTACAAGGCTCCTGAGGGGCAATCTTCAAAGCTGACATTGGCCTTATTCAGTGCCACCTTCATCGACTGGGCCTGAGGAGCCTCCCCTGTCAGTAGGGATGTGTGTCTTGGGTTCCCCAGGGAAGGTTTTTGGGGGACAAAAAGTGTACCAAAACACCATATTTTTGGTTGGTGGCAGCGTTATCAGTTCTAAGCTAGGAATTAAGCTTAGAAGGGTACATGCAGGTCCCCACTTTCTGGACGCTAAAGTTCAAAGTGGGAATAATACCTTGACATGGTGGCACAGCGGTGGGATGTCTAGAAGCAAAAGCCAGTAGGATTTTTTTTCCTCTCCTTCTAGCTGCTTGAAAGCAGGCTGAGAGGAGTGGATTTTAAAACCACAGCCAGTGAATTTTTTTTTCTCTCCTTTCTGGCTGAGGAAGGCAGCCTGAAGGCAGAGGTGTTAAGTTCATTAACAAGGGTCTTTGTTAAAGAGGTGGCAAGCTGTGAGCCAGCAGACACCAGCAAAAGGCATTTGCAAATGAATTGTTTTTTTTCTTTCTAACTCTTCGGGTATAGATAGTTAGAAGTCTCTGTTAAGGAAGCAGTCTGGGTTGCAACATTCCAGTACACCTGCTTATACCCAATGGGTGAAATGTGGCCCACTGTGTTGCACTATTGGACAGGATGATGTCTGTCCTCTCCACAGATAGCATCACTGGCTCTTCCAATAGGTGCATTTTGAAAATTGGAATAAATAATGAACAATACGTGGCCTCTAAGAGATAGTTGATGGTGAAGTTTGGATAACAAGATTCTGTTATTTTATTCCTGTGTATTTTTCTAAATGACAAAAAATGCAATAACCTACAGAGAGAAATATGCTTAAAGTCGAAGGATTTGTGTCGAAACATGGAACCAGGGACTGAATGCGAGGTCGCTGAGGTCATTCCATCTTGTAAACCAAATGTGTTTGTATATACATAGCATATGAACACGTGCAAATCCCAGAGTCACATAAACATTCTATTTCATCTGTGGATGTTGAAATAACAAAAAGGGCAGTGTCAAAAAGCTCTTCTCAACAGACAAGCTTTAAATGTATGTTAAGGGCTGATGTGACACTGAAATAATAACACAGAGAACACGTAAAGTGAGACTAAAAGCAATATTTATATTACCATTAATTTCTGATTTTTAAGGGGATTTTAAAGGTTGTCTTACCAAAGGCTGATTGGATTAGGAGAGTAGATTCTATCACTTCCCCAAAGCTAGTTGATACAAGGGTCCCAAAATGAATCATATCTTTTACCATATCAAATTCCCAGGAGAGTATAAAGTCATTTCTCACAGAAAAAAAGATAGAACCATCAGAGTTTACACACTTTAAATTAAAGTTCCACAAATCCTATAAAAGAAAATTCCTCCAACCAGATTTGTCCCTCAAATTATTGGGATGTTCGTGACCTTCTCCTCTCCCATGTGTCTTGTCCATCTCACCTTCCTAGGAGGTAAGAACAAATAAATTTAGCAATTGGATTAATTTTGGAAATACACACTTTCAGCCATGTTATTCATCATGACAAAAAAAACTCTTCTAAGAAGCCTGATCCAATCCAAATATGGAGACAGTGAAGAACTGTACCTGTAAGAGCATCTTGTCTTCTCAGTAAACTCTGTGCTTTCTGGGTGAAATTCTCCTATCAGATTAAGAGCTGTGGAAGGCCCACACTGCAACACTGTAAAGTGAGTCCTCGTGTCTAACATTTGTACAGACCCACCATTTGTACAGACCCACCATTGTGCAGACCCACCATTGTGCAGAACTTTGTACAGACCCACCATTGTGCAGAACTGCACATCCTCTGTATGTTGCAGAGCTGACCTGAAAAGTCCAACATGGAGGAGGGTTTTTAAAAGGCGGGCCTTGGGAGGAGCTTACATATAGCCACTAGATGTGCAACTAAGTGAATCCATTAGTCATCAATAGGAGGATGTGCAGGGATCATAGTCCCCATTCAAGCTCAGGTTCTGGAATAAGGACTGGGAAGGGACAGAGCAATGCCCAGTGCCTTATCTATGGGTTGATGGACTATTCCATCCCCCTCACAATTCCTCTTTATAAAGCCCCTTTACACAGTTTTGGTGCTGGGGATAGAGTGAAATCCACCTCTGTGTTTTTCAAGATTTATCCAACTTGAGCTTCATCAGATCTGGTCTAAATCAAGTAACTCTAGTGATAGTGTCTCTGTGGTAGATATAGTTGTAATGCCTGTTATCCTAGACCACCCGATTATCCAAACTTCTTTAAAAGAACCTGCAAATGATCCATCATTTAAATTATCGGTAATCATACTGTAAAGTGAGTCCTTGTGTCTAACATTTTATAGAACATTACTGCAAGGCAATAATTAAATAAGACTGCTTGTAAAATTAAAACTACATATTTGCTCATTTAGATTTCAAAGCCATTTGTCATCCTTGAAAATAAGAATTCAAAGTTATTTTCCCTTCTTTGCCCAATGCACCTTTGGTATGCATATAATCAGTTCTAGTGTAGTCAGAAGCAAATTAAGATTTATTGGGGCCCTGGAAACAAAGAACATTTGGGTCCCCTACACCCTCCTTGCTATGGGGTCCCACCCTCTGCTCCTCTTCTTCCCACTGAGGCCCCACCCCCTGGCCAGGCCAGAAGCTGGGCCATGCTAACAGCCACCCGGGGAGCCCTGGCCACTCTGGGGAGCCCTGGACCCATAGGCATAATTTCACTGTTATATTTGTGGGGGCAGCATGGTAGAGAATGCATTGGGGGGCATGCGTGCGCACACACACACAAATACACAAACACAGATGCATGCACTGAAGCCAGTTCCTCAGGCTCACTGGCTCTCTCCCCCTGTCTGGAGTGGTACCTGAGCTGCTGGCATTGTGGGGGAGATGGGCAGGCTTAACAGGGGAGCTCCAGCCCTTTAGTCACCCCTCCGCCACCATGAGCCACCAGAGCAGGGCATGCCCCAAGCCAGCCCATAGCAAGGCTCCCCACGGTGCAGGCTGGGGCCCTTCCTGGGGCTACGGCACTGACCCTGGCCTGCAAGCTCTGCTGGATGGTGCCCCAGCTTCCACTGCCCACGACCACACAGAACCTGCGCAAACCGCCCGTGGTGGATCTGCACAAGCCTCAGAGCCTTACCCAGGCAAAGGGGCCAGGATCAGGGCCATGGCCAGGTGCAGACATGATGCAGGGGTTGTTGACACAGTCACCATGGAGACAAGCCCTGCTCCTCCTCCCAGGACCCTGCCACTGCCAGAGCTGGCCTGCGGTCACCTGACAAAGCACAATGCTCCTCCCCAAACTACACTTATGCACGGACTTGCCATCTGCCCTGGGTGGCACGTCCAGGGGGCTTGGGGACACAGGCTAGGGGCTGCTCTCAGGTGGAGGGTCTGGGGCTCCCTATAGTGGCCCAGACTCTCCAGGTGGCTTTTACCACAGCCTGGCTCCAGCTTCATGCCTGGCCAGTGAGTGTCCTGGGGGGAAGAGGAGGAGCAGGGGGTGGGGCCACAGTTCCAGCACCAGTGGCCCCTCACTTCTATACAGGTCCTGGTGCTCCTGTGGGGGCCTCCAAATTGGCCAGGACCCCTGAGCAGGGGCCCATGATCCACCACTGTAGTCTGTCCTCTGTCAAGTAAATCAAATCTCTAACAATGGTATTACAACAAGTGGGATACTCAGAAATTCTCAAACAAAAGGAATGAGAGAGAACGGGTCGGTCTAGATGATGAAAAAAGGTGCTTTATAAAATCATGTTAGCTGATCATGTTTTAATCTAGATAAAGCCTATGCTAACATGACTTTAAAGGTGTTAAACTGCTTCTACACAAAAATTTAAGGTGTGATTCAACCTGTTATAGTGAACATGAGTCAGCTAACATAGTTTAAAAACACCCTTTTTTCCCATTGTCTAGACAGGGCCAATGGGAACACGAAGCTAGGCTAGGCTAGGCTATACTAACAGTGAGGAGAGGCAGATGCAAAGCAAAACAAAAGAGAATTAAAAATTTTTAGAACGTTATAAGGGAAACTCAAATAGTGTACCAAGCATAAATGACATAGAACATTACCAAGTACTTACCTCTTATAGGTTGCCAACACATTAACCATTGCGAGCTTGTACATGCTACTCTTCCCTACACTGTGCAGCTAATACTAAATGTGATGTTATTAACAAGAACAAAACAATACTCAATAATATACTGTTGCTTGAGAGAAGAAGCAACTTTTCCTCTCCTTAGCTGTGTAAGTCCAGCTTCACTATTGCTGACCTGTTCTTTGCTTCTCTTTGGCTTAAAGTGCTCTTTAGTGTCAATGTTCCTGTGTCTCTCTCTCTTTTTACCGAGCTTATCCATAAGCAGGGTTTCTACACCTACTTGGCCCTTACTTGTCCATTAGGCACCTTTGAACGATATTCCTTCAATAGATATTCAAACAGGCATTCTCTCTGTTCATGTACTTTAGGTCCTTTGTGGGTGGGCTTCTCATTTACTGTTTTCAGGATCTGTTTTCATCTAACACAGAAAGGACTGAGCAGGCGGAGTTTGGTGGTGGGGCATGGAAAAGAGTTCTGAATGTTCTGCAGGGGAGGGTGGGGGCATGCGTCTGCTGTCTGAAGCATTATTAAGGACTTCAGCATCTGCATTTTCTTCTCCATGAAGTAGCATCCTTAAACTCCCGACTTTCTTTTCTGTCCTGCCTTTCGGCTTCCCTCCACTCCTTGTGTTCCCTTTTCTCTGCATTGGAGAAGTGCAGTACCTCCCGGAACATACGGTGACCAGATGTCCCATTTTTAAAAGGATAGTCCCATTTTTGGCAACTTTTTCTTATACAGGCACCTATTACCCCCATCCCTTGTCTCGTTTTTTCACAGTTGCTATCTGGTCACCCTACCGGAACATGTCTTCTTTGCTCCGTCTTGGGCACTTTCTTACCTGGCAGAGATGCTCAGCCAGTGTGTATAGGGTGTTCCTCAAGGCCACATCTGCCGAAACAGAAGGAACAGTGCACAGAAGCATGATTTGTTAAGTTCATGGACAGTATTGAAACATTTCAGTGAAACATACCTCTAGTAACATAACAATCACTTTCTCACTGACCCTTGGCAAGCACACATCTTGGCGAACACCCAAAGCATGGTGAGTGTTGGGGGGGGGCGGGACGCTCTACATCAGGAAATGAGCATTCTGCAAGGATTGCGGTGCAGCTGACTACGGAAAAAATTCTAAAATTCTAAAGGTGGGGATCATTGTAGCAGATATCTCACACGCTTTTGGCTTCCACCCTGGTCCTTATGCTGCTCACCTATGTGCTGCTTTGGTCCCTGCACAAATGATTGCCTAATGGCGCAGGCAAGTTTCCTGCAATGGGGGAAGGAACAAAGCAAGGAACCTTTAGCAAAGGATTGCCAAGTACCTCCAGGAAACTTTCCTAGAGATCTCTCTGGAGGATTCCCATGAGATGTCAACATACATCAACACCCTGTTCCATCGTACTGATTAGCTGCACAGGGAAATGTCCAACACACAAAAACAGAAACTTGTACATTTCTGTATCCTGAACCCACCTCTGCACTACACACACTACAGCCACTTACCAAGCATCTCCTCTCCTGCTTCTTGTTTGCTGGAGAGCAACTGCTAAGACTGGCTAGACACCTTCAGAGTGGTGAACAATTCCTGGCTGCCTGCCCCACCGGGCCACCCCACTGGGCGCTCCACATCGTCTAACTCCACCTCTTCAGCAATGACTTCGTCCTCCAGGTTAGATCCTCTTTCTGCTGCCCCAAACCCACCGAAGTATCCACTGGACTCCTGGCAGTGGAGGTGTAGTTGCCACCGAGGATAGCATCCAGCTCCTTATAGAACTGCCAGATCACTGGTGCAGCACCGGAGTGACAGTTTGCATCCCTTTCCTTTTGGTATGTCTGCCTCAATTCCTTTATCTTTGCTCTCCACTGCAGTGTGTCCCAATCATAGCCCTTTTCACACAGGCCTTGAGAAATCTGCCCATAGGTATCAAAATTCCTACAGCTCAAGCACAGCTGGGACTGCACAGCTATACTGAGACAGACCAAAAGTCCGACTAGCCCAGGTAATCATCAAGTGATCCATTCCCTGTTGCCCATTCCCTGCTTCCGGCAAACAGAGGCTAAACACACCATCCCTGCCCATCCTGGGTAATATTGATGCACTTATCCTCCATGATTTTATCTAGCTCTTTTTTGAACCCTGTTGTAGTCTTGACCTTCACAACATCCTCTGGCAAAGAGTTCCACAGGTTGACTGTGTTGTGTGAAGAAATACTTCCTTTTGTTTGTTTTAAACCTGCTGACTATTAATTTCATTTGGTGACCCCTAGTTCATGTGTTATGAGAAGGAATTAATAACACTTCTTTATTTACTTTATCCACACCAGCCATGATTTTATAGACTTCTATCATCTCCCTCCTTAGTCATCTCTTTTCCAAGCTGAGAAGTCCCAGTTTTATTAATCTCTCCTCATACAGAAGCTGTTCCATACACCTAATAATTTTTGTTGCCCTTTTCTGAACCTTTTCCAATTCCAGTTGTTTAGTCTAGAAAAGAGAAGACTGAGAGGGGACATAATAACAGGTTTCAAATACATAAAAGATTGTTACAGGGAGGAGGGAGAAAAATTGTTCTTCTTAACCTCTGAGGATAGGACAAGAAGCAATTGCAGCAAGGGAGGTTTAGGTTGGACATTAGGAAAAACTTCCTAACTGTCAGAGTGGTTAAGCACTGGAATAAATTGCCTAGGGAGGTTGTGGAATCTCCATCATTGGGGATTTTTAAGAGCAGGGTAGACAAACACTTGTCAGGAATTGTCTAGATAATACTTAGCCCTGCCAGGTCCAGGCCGGGGCTGTATTTGGGCTGGGGGAGGGGTGCCCCTGTCCCAGCCATGGCAAGTCCCAGCCGGGCAGGTTCCCTGAGTGCTGCTGCATAACTTACAGGGAATTTAGGTGCCAGCATATCTTAGAAACAGAGGCCTGTTTCTCCACTCACTCACACCAGTTTTACATATTGAGGGATTTACTCCTGATTCATACCAATATAAATGAGAGGAGAATTAGAGCTTCAAAATATACCATAATGGGCAATGCACACACTCTGGAATATAGGGACATAAGTATCTAAGTAAAATAATATGCATAATTCTTAAATATCAGGAATCCGATAATTTATAACCCTAAAACTTGTCCTAAAAATTCTTATGAATTCTGGATAGAATTTTCAAAAGCATTGAGTGTTAGCTGAATTCTGCTCCCAAGCAAGGCAATGAGAGTTTTATCATTGACTTCAATGGGAGCAGAGCACTTTTGAAAATCCCACTCTTTGGTTCAAAGTTATTGCTTATGCTCAAAACTCTGTGAAATATTTTGAATTATTCCCCCTCTACCTTTAAATATTTTAATTGATTTGGCGCCCTTGAGAGCGACAGGCTGGTGGGACTGACTAGAGTACGGGTGGCCAACCTGAGCCTGAGAAGGAGCCAGAATTTTAAAATGTACATTGCCAAAGAGCCACAGTCATTCATCAGCAGCCCCCTATCAGCTCCCCGACCCCCTGCTCCCAGTGCCTTCCGCCCACCGGCAGCCCCATCAATCAGCGCCTCCCTCGCCCTCCCTGCATCTCCTGATCAGCTGTTTCATGGCATGCAGGAGGCTCTGGGGGGGAGGAGGAGGAGCGAGGGCACGTCCGGCTCCGGGGATGGGGCAGGAAGGGGTGGAGTGGGGACAAGGCCTGTGGCAAAGCCAGGGTTTGAGCAGTGAACACCCCCCGGCACATTGGAAAGTTGGCGCCTGTAGCTCCAGCCCCGAGTCGATGCCTGTACAAGGAGTCGCATATTAACTTCTGAAGAGCCGCAGGTGGCTCCAGAGCCACAGGCTGGCCACCCCTGGACTAGAATGATGCACAGGGCAGGCAGACACTTTGCAGGCCTCACCATGCAGCCCTCCTCGTGTATTAAGATCCTAAACAATTTTAACACAGCCAAACAGATAATTGCATTGTTCACATTTTGTAAAATAGATTCATTGCCAGGCTCAGACCACGTGTGCCAAATTTCAGCCTAGAGTGCACTTTTATGGCTGAGTTATAAAAGTCTGAAAGTAGTGGATTGTAATGCTGACAGCCTTAGCTACAACAGCTAACAGTATATCTATGCTATTTTATTTACCTCTAGCAAAGATACCATATAAGAAAAGTTGAATAATGTATTCAGACTATTACAGATCATTTCATCAGGAAAACTCATGTATGATTTTATTTGGTAGGTTAAAACTGCAGTTTATATGTTGATTAAGCAAAACAGGAACAATCTGTGATTCTATGCATCATGGAATTCAAAATTCACTCATAACAAAGCTCCTCTAATAGTTTAATTAAAAATGAAGACAGAATAAAAATCTTATAGGAGAAAAAAACATTCAGAAAGAATAGAAAACAATAAAATGAAATAAGCAAAACTACAGCTAGATACAAAATGCCTCGGGCCATTTTGAAAGGTATGTGTGACTATATATAAATATGAATGTTGTATACAAATATTAGCTGCTTGTTCTTTTTATTTAAGTTACATAGAGTGGAGACCACAGAAATAATCTGCTGTGTCGTGACTTCTGCAGAGCTGAACAGGAATTCAAAGGCAATGGGCTAGCAATTTTAAAACAATAAACCAACCATTCATAGCTATTCTAAATAGAACAGGCCAACTATTATTGCTATAGATTGTCCAGTCCCTGTTGATGACTTTAAGAAAACATCAACATTGTGGTGCAGAAACTGCTTGAGCAAGCTCTCTGTAGATTGCTGTTGTACAGGGACTGGTGTTTGTGATTTGGCAACGGTGCACTATGACCACCCTGATAGTCCATTACAAATCTGGGATTGGCAAAATCCACTAAAGAATAAACCTAATAATTCTGAAAAGTGGTTTTTCAAGCATAACTGTTTCTTCTGGCTGAAATACATTCAACTCTGTAGGGCAGAAGACAAATAGGACAATTCACGTAAAGTGCTCTGTTTTTTTCATACTTCATAAACTGAAGTGACAGCGGTTTTAATATTACAGGCCAGATTTTGACACCCTTATTCCAGTTTAGTAGCACCTCACTGTATGAACAGTCTATTGACTTCAGTGGAACTACTCCTGGAGTAAATTACTGTTCAACCTGAGTAAGGGTATCAGGATCTGGCCCTATGTAGTCAGCTCTCTACTGTTGTATTCAAGTGCATGCTCTTATAATTTATAAAGGGTTTACCCATATGGAGAAATTACCAGAAAACAGCCAATGAGAAGTTTACAGGCTCTACATTGTACCCAACTAAAACAATTTTATAAATTAGGATTTCTGGGTTTTTTTGGCATTTGCTGAAATAAAAAAAATCAAGGCTATTTTTGAAGTCTTTACGTGAAGAGATAAAGCAACATTTTTGGGCAACTTCTCAGCACTTCCTAGCATTACTCCCATGGACGGTTCCTCTGGGCAAATGTCCCACACACCTTATTGGGTGTAGAAAATGTTAATTTATGCTCAATATACATTGACAAATCCTGCACATCTCTGTTTCATTTTTGCTCCTTTTTGCTTATACCTTTGAATCAAACGGACAACTACTAGCCTTATTTTCCTGTTTTTCTGAAAATAGCTTGTTTATTTCTGCACCTACAAAGCAAATGCATTATTTGCTCTATAATTTGATGTATGCCTATTTCCACTCCAAGGTCGATTTGGTATTTCCCTTACAAACCTCAATTGTTGGCATTACATATCTTGGCCATTTCAACTCTTATTGGACTAAAACTTGGCAAACAAATCCTCGGCTTGGATTGCAAATTGTTTTATTAAAATTTCTTTCTTTTCATGGCTAATATAGGGCCACTTCTTCTCTGAGTAATCCCCACTCCAATCCTACATCTCCTGAGGATTCCTGCTATGAAGGTGAATCACGCTGGAAGGAACAGACTTGGAACTGCTGCTGATTCCCCCTATAAACACTTAAATTAAGTGAGTTCAGAGCTACACAAATGTAATTTGGACTTTGTTTCAGATGCTTTTTAAAAAAAGCAAATGTCTATACTAAAAAAAGCTTATTAAAAATATATATATATATTTGTTGCAGGCACCTTTCTTATGGAGTAAACCCTTTTGGTGTTTTAGAAAAATGTGTTTTAAATAACTGAACTATTTCAATTAGTTACTGTGCATAAGCAGTTACATTTTAGACCAAGGTTTTGTTTTGAAGCAATAGTGACATCACAAACAAGTCTGTTAAGTCTGTTAATTGTAACACACCCATTGATTCCAACAGGCTTTGGGTCAGGCCCTAGGAAAACAAATTAAGTAGTAACCTCTTTTATTCATTCATGACATTGCCTCTGCAGATCCCCACTGAATATACTAGCAAATAGTGGCAATTCTCAAGGGAAGGACTGAGGAGGAGTACTCATTTGAAAAGTGACTGAAACACTGCTCTTCCAAATGAAACATCCATTCTGATCTGGACTTGGTATGGACAAAATAATACTTTGCAAATGTATGAACTGAGCACCAGGTAGCAGCCCGCATACCTCAGTGAACAAATGCTGCAGAAGGTGCCACTTCGGCCCAAATCCCAATAGAAGAGGTTTGAGTCATAAAGATACAGTTACTTCAACAAGATCATATCCTGTCTTGATCCATTCAGATCACATCTGGACTAAAATGGATTGGCCTTTACCTCTTCCACCAAAAGCTCCAAACCATTTTGAGGACTTTTTAAAAGACTTTGTCCCATTGAGGAATTAACAGTGAGCCCTTTTAATATGCAAGGTGTGCAATCCACCTTAATCTGTAAATCAGGAGGCTTAGAAAATACTGGTCAAAAAGGTCTGATTTAAATGAAAATCCACGGTCTCTATAGTCAAGATTCTGGGATGAGATCTTAGGAGTACTTCATCCTTGCGAAAATGTATATAAGGAGAACCTGCAACAAAGTCCGCAGTTCTGAAATACTCCTGACAGATGCTCTAGTCACAAGGGAAAAATCCTTCAATGACAGAAGTAGAAGTCAAGAACATCAAGAGGAGCCTCCATGAACCTTGTAAGAACCAAGTTTTCAATCCCTTGGATCACCGGGTTTTAGCTTTGAATATACATTCAAACCCTTAATATACTGTTTGTATGACAAAAGACCAAACTGCTTTGTTTTGCCCATGTACATGCAGAGTATCATCTGGTTGGATCCCAGGGTGATCCTGAATCTATGAAAGACAAAGAAAATTCTAAAATGGCTGGTAAAAGGACAAGGAACCGGAGTCATCTCTTGAAGTTCTCCAGACTAAATCTTTTAACCATTTCCATTTACAGTCATGTGACTATCTAGTGGAATATTTTTGTGATTCCACAAGCACAGCAGCAACTTTCTCTGAGAAATAGAAGTATTCCCTGTTTAACAAGCTATCAACCAAGTGATCAGATAAAGAGATTTTTAGTCTGGCTGAAGCATCTGACCTTTCTGCTGGGGCAAGAGGTCTGGCCAGAGGCAAAGACAAAGGATTCATCATCATGCAAGAACAAGTGGACACCCAATTAATTAAAAGGCATCCATTTTAAATGATAAAAGGAAATACTTTCATCATTTAATGATAATTAAGCTTGGGAACTTACTGTCACAAGATGTTAATGAGGTATAGATTTTAGCAGGGTTTTAAAAAAGATTAGACATTTTTATAAATATTAAGGATATCCAAGTTACATTAGATAGGATAAAAGAAATCAGAAGGCATATGAAGACTCATGCTTCAAGTACTAACTGCCTGAAATTAGGAAGAAATCTGCCTCATAAGCATGTTATTGAATAATTTTCTATTATGAGGTTCTATGTCATTCTCTGAAGCACCTAGGATTGATCACTATCAGAGAGAAGACACTAAACTAGGTGACCTATTGATCTGATCCAACATCACAGTTCCTATTTTCCTATGCCACTGAATTCAACAAAAAGACACAAGGCCCTTCAGTAGATTTTTTTGCTAGCAAGATGGCCACTACTAATAATACAACTCAAAATTGCAATTTATAAATAAATTACAAAATATTTCCAAGTTAATTTCAATCTTGTCTGAACTTTGAAACTACTGCACTAAAAACTGCTAAAGATTTGGGTGACATTCACTCAGGGGTGAAAGTAAGCCAGTATGGACCGGTACAGCGTACCAGTAAAAAGTGGCAGCCAGTACTGTCCTGTTCTCAGCTGATGGCAGCGCTTTAACGTCATTGCCCACTTTGCACCCTCAGGCTGCTGATGGGGAGGGGAGAGGGGAGGGGACAAAAGGAGCAGCTGCCCCGGGGCTGCAATTTAATAAGGCCCGGGGCTCTGACTGCCACTACCACAGCAGTGGCCAGAGTCCCGGGCGCTTTAAATCACCGCTGGAGCCCCGAATGGCGCAGGCCAGGCAGTGCAGATGGGCTGGCTGGGGGATGCTGACCCCCCAGCCCCAACCCTTCTCCCTGAGACCCCACCCTTTCCAGGGGCTGGAACTGGCCCCCATACCAGTAAGTGCTTAATGTTACTTTCATCCCTGTATTCACTGGTTCTTCTCCCTAACTGGGTGTATCAAAATAGCATCCAATCAGCAGAGGGAGCATACATAACAGGAACAAACCATTGCTAAATGTGAGATGCAGTGAAGTGGCAAAGACAAAACAAAAAGATCTGGCTAGGAGCAGCTGATTCACCACAGCCAGATAGAATTTAAAATCTGACACTAGAGAAGAGAAATAAAATCCACAAAAATAAACGAAGTACTCGGTTGACAGACAGCTGGGGTGGAGTAGGGTAGAGTTGCCCAAAGAGGGGATGTTAAAAGTTAAGGGTCAAACCCAGCCAACAATAAGATGTCTTCAGGGACTGTCTACAACTCAGAAAGCTATGGAAAGGTAAACCCCAATCTCTCCAACTCAGCTTGAGATAGCCAAAGAGCTGCTCAAGAAGGAGAGCTCATGTATATCTGTGTCACACACTGAGGTGTAGGCAGTGTGACCTACTGATCAGAGCAGGAGTCTGACCTAGTGGCCAGAGCAGAATCAGAGTCAAGGTCAGGAGACAAACCAATGGAGCAAAACTGGAATTGCAATCAAGAGACAAGCTGAGCTCATTTGATTGCTAGGCAAATAAGCCTGGAGGCAGCTGAGTTCCTGACAGTACCCCCTCCCCAAGGGCTCCTCCTAGGGACTCGTGGCCCTGGCTTGTGAGAATATCTTTGGTGACATTCCCATAGGAGATTGAGAGTGTACACATTTTCTTCTGGTGCCCAGGACCTCTCTTCTCACCTGTACCCCTTCCAGTATGTCAGATGCTGGAGCTTCCCCCAGAGCCTTTGGGAGTTGAGGACCTGGTGGATTTTTATTCCTCCTGCCCATGGACAATTAAAGAGGATGGAGAAGGGTTTACCCAGTCAAGGAAGGGGTTGTTGATGAATGGTTTAAGGAGTAAAACACAGAAGTCAGGGTGAATCTTGAGGGATTCTGGCACTTGAAGCTTTAAGGCCACTGAGTTTATTTGTTCAATGTTCTGAAAAGGACCCAGGTATTAGTGGACAAGTATGGCCAAAAGATGGCCCATTCTCAGGTTTTGAGTCAAGAGTCTATCCCCTACTTCAAGGTTAGGGATGGCTTGTCACCTTCAGTCGGCATAACGCTCATATGTTTCTTTAGTGGCAAGTAAGTGCTCCTTGAGTCCTTGGTGTGTTTGCTGGAGGTAGTGGACTAAGTCTGTAGCCACTGGAACAGTGGAGCCTTTGGGCAGATCTGGATGGAATTGGGGATGAAAACCAAAATTTGTGAAGAAGGGGGTCTGTTGAGCTGAAGCATGTGTTGAACAGTTGTATGTGAACTCAGCGAAACAGAGCAATGGAAGCCAATCATCGTATGGGAATCCAGGAAACAGCAGAGAGTACTGCTCCAGGATCTGAATTACTTTCAGTTTGGCCAATTGTCTGCAGATGGTATGCAATCGAGGTGAGGAGCTTGGTGCTGAGAAGGCAGAGAAATTCCTGCCAGAACTAAGAAATGAACTAAGGGTATCGAACCAAAATGATGCATGGTAGCAGAAGATATGCTCAAGGAAGGCTTGCACAGTTTCACGGGCAGACAGAACACTGTGGCAGGGAATAAAATGGGCCATCTTGGCTAGGAGGTCAGGATAACTGAGTGTCCTTGGGAGTGTGGTTACTCAACAGTAAAGTCCACTGAGAGGATGGACAAAGGACATGGAGATGCGTGAAAGTGCTGAAGGAGGCTCAAAGGCTTGGCTTGCAGTTTTTTCATATGGGCATAGAGGTCATATGGCCTAACATAGATTTTAATACTGGTTTGTAGGGTTTGCCACCAGAAGTACATATCAATCAGGTTTTAGATTGCAAACTGGCTGAAATGTCCCACCATGGGCAAATCATGGCACAACCATAACACCTGTAGCCAGGAGCTGCCCTTGGGAATGTAGAGACAATCCTTGTGAAAAAAGAGACCTTGTTGTAGATGAAAACTTGAATCCAAGGAAGCATTGCTGGTTCTTAGGATTTGGTAGATTGGTACTTTAAAATAGGTCACAGACTCATTCCAGTGGGTGTCTGTGGCCAGCCATCAAAATTCTGCTGAATACTTGGCATTGGACCTTGCAACCTGCCAGATGTCATAGAGAATAGCATCTGCAGTCCATTCTTGATTAGGGTTTTTGAAGATGCCCACCACTGTCTGTACAAAGCTCTTGAAGTGTTCAAGGAGAGGACTGGACCCTTCCAGGGGCAGGAACGCCCACTTCAGGGCTTCTCTGGTGACAATGCATTTAGCATTAATCCCACTCAGGACTGATCTGTGGGATATGACTGTGGCACTGACACAAACTGGAAACAACATTGGTTAAGGAACCTATGAAACTTGGCATAATCCACGTTGAACTTATAGGGTAGCGGCAACTTGGGCTCAGGGACAATGGATGAAAGAGCTGGGGGACAAAAGACAGTGCCTGGATTTGTACTGGGCTTGGAGAACCATAGTGAGGTAACATTAGCCTTCAGTTTCGCAGGACCTCAACAACATCTGAGAAGGTGGGTTGAGCTTCTGCTGGGGCCATTCTGGAGGGGAGTCTTGCCTAGTGGTCAAAGCAGAATCAGAGGGCAGAACCAGAATCATGGCCATGAGACAAGCCAATGGTCAGAGCCAGGAATCAAGAACCAGAACAGAACCAAAGGGCAGAGCTGAAGTCCTGGTCAGAAGACAAGCCAGTGGTCAGAGCCAGGAGTCAGAAATCAGTTCAGAGGTAGGCAAGGACTAGGACTGGAACAGAGCAGACAAAGGTTGGAGTAAGGGCCGGGCAGGAAACAGGTATGGCAGAGCTGCGGCCGCAGAATGCATTGAGCAGCCACTGTGCTGCTATTGCTACACCACATAAATGGTTATCTGTTGGCTCTTCTGACCAATCAGGGAGCAGTCACTTAGTGAGGGTTTACTGGGCACAGATGAGCTCATTTGTTTGCTAGGTGACCAAGCCCAGCGGCAGCTGAGTTTCTGACAAATTGAGCTCTCTGTCTCCAACATGCCACTCACTCTGTGCTGGACTGTTCCTTCACTGACACTATCAAATTTGTGAGTTCTGACTGTCCTAGACCTCAGTTTGTTCAACTTGCATTTCTCCGTGATGGGGTAGGAAAAACAGGAGAAAGACCTTCTGATCACCATCAGCTGGCAGCAGGCCCAGCCTTAAGTGTCGTAGTTTCCTAGGATGGAAAACTTTTTCAGTGCCCTCAAAACCTAATTTGGTATTCCCAGAAGTTGGCTGCCCTGATCACCTGCCCCCAAGGCTGGCCCTGGATGGCAGGGAGGAGTATGGCAGGAAATTAACAATTTCCCAGTGACTCTGCTGCTGGCAGTGCGGAGAGGAATACTCACACACTGCTGAGAGGAAGAGCTCTCCCCATAATTTCAAGTTTTTATGGGAAAGGTGATCACAGTCTTAAGAATTGGACATCAGCTTCTGGGCTGACAACTCAATTTCTGAGCCACTAGCAAGGGAAGGGTTGCTTTGGGCTGTGGCCCATTTTGAATTTCTTCCTATCTAACATTGGAAAAGCTGCCCCATATATTAGTGCACGAGGAGGGATGACATTATTCTTGTGACCCTTATTGCAATATATGGCCATTGGGATGGCTAGCTTGGCATCTGATTGCTCTCCTGGTAGGGAGTTATGATTTGTGACCATAGCTGAATAAATTTGCTTTCCTCAGTCATGAGCAAAGGATAATGAGGAAAGTGCCATCTCAGGAGTGCAAATAGCCTCTTCAGGTGCTGGATATCTGCCACTCCCTCGGCTTCTCAGTCCACTAGCTGAAAAGGAAATGTTTTGCTGGCTATGTCACCATATTTTGCCAAGGACAGCATTTTGGTTCTACCTTTTGATGGTGCAAGCAACCCAGGGAATTTTATGATGAACAAATACTACCTTTGCAAATGTTAGCTGTGGTCATTGTTGACATCACAAGTGGCCTTGCTCTTATGGTTACAACAATGTCATTAGAACTCCTTAAAGTACATATAAGCTGTGTCAATTACCTGGGTAGTATCCTCTATATAAAACACAAATACTTTTCCAAGTATAGATCTATAAATATGTATAATTGATTTTATCATGTGTCATGCACATAAACTATATGAATAAAGCCACATGACTCTGTAAAGCTAACTTTTACTGAAAATTTAACAAAGCACATTATTTTTAGTACATGCAGATCATAAGTGGACATTTTACAGAAAAAGTTAGTTGTACTTTCTGGTAGTAATTACCTCCCACAAATATGACTCACTTCTGCAGTTTAAATGCAATGCTTTGGTGTCCCAAAATCAACAGTTTTATAAATAAATCTCTGAATCACAGACTGAATGCCTGAAGTGTTTAAATATTTCTTACTGGTCTGGGAAGAGTTTTCTGTTTAGGCTTTTACTTCATAACAAATTCCCAGGGAACAGTACTGATACTTAAAAGTAGGTAAACATAGATAAAATAGGTAGGCTGCAGTGAGATTTATATAAAGATCATGTAACTAAGTTTTCCAACTCTTTTATCGTCCTGTTAACGTCAGCCAGGACTTCAAAGTTGGATGTGACTAGGACCTAAGATGGAATTAATTTTCCTGTTTCACTGCGTCCATTTTGTAAAAATAATATTTGAATCTGAGACTTTTTTGGGGGTATGGTAGAACAAATGGAGTTGTGTGGGACCATTCAGGAATCTCATGGGGAGGCAGGCAGATCACTTCAGTAAATAAATGCTGACTGTATCAGTTAAGAATGTTAACGAAAGAACAGGCCTCTGTAGAAGAAGCCAACTGACTATACTTTTAAAATGCTAAAGAAAAAAAAGTCCTCCTTTGGACTTCAAATAATTGAATTCTAACAATATGATATAAAAATGACAGTACTATCTTTTTTATATTAGATGTCAATAAAGTCTGACACCATCCACAGATCTAAGGTTGCCAGCTTTGTAATATTTAAAAACTGGACACTCCAGCAAGAGTGTCGGAACCTCCCGTCTCACCTCTTCTTCCCAAGGCCCTTTTCTGCCCCGTCTCTTTTTCCCAAGGTCCTGCTTCTGCCCCCAAGGCCCTGCCCTTCCCCTGAGGCCCCGTGCCCTGTTTGCTCCTCTTCCCCTCTCCCCCGCCCACCTAGATCAGGAGGAACTCGCCTGCAGAGTTGGGGCTGGAAGCTGCAACTGCCCAATGCAGATCGGAGGCGGTCCTAGCTGAGTAGAGGCTGGCATGGGTGATGACGCAGTGCCTCCCTACCTACCCAACCCACAGTAATCGGACTTTGGGTATCCAGTCAGTATATCTGACCAGACACTGTCAGGTCCCCTTTTCAACCAGACTTTTCAGCTGAAAACTGGGCACCTGGCCACCCCACATAGATCTATATTCATTTATATGTTTAGGTCCTGAAATTTTACTACAAAAAATGTTCTGATAGAGGGTCTTATACTGATCCTTTTTCATTATGTGCACATTCCAGAGTCAGTGAATCTCCTAGGTATTCCAGAGGCTACAAATTAAGCTAAGTGCATTGAGTAACCAAATTCAAAAGGAGGGAAAATAACTTTTTTCTCATCATGTAAGAAATCTACAAACCCCAAAGAGAAGAGCCTTGTCAAACTTGTCTGCCATTCCTAATGCAGCTGCGTAAAATACATTTTCAGCTTTTTCTGGATTTGCTGCCTGTTTTGCAGCTGTTCTCTGCTGCTGTTCCATCTCCATATAATCAGGAGAACACAAGGAAACACATAGGCTCTTTTTTTGGCCAAGGGGAGAAACTTCTGCCAAGGAAACTGAACTGCTGATAGTGGTCACTAAATGTTATTAAATGTATAGGGTCTGATTCTGTTACTCTTACCCATATTGGGCAATACATTTCACCTCAAGTTGACCCACTGATTAAACTTGAGCAGGGTATTACTGAAGGGAAATAAGGATGGAAGAATCTAGAACATACTAGTCTAACTAGAAAAGGGTCGCTGATATAGCTATACTGTTACAGCTATCATGGCAAAGTCTCCTAAGGTAGACACAGCTTTTATCTGCAAAAAAGTGCTACTGCAGAGACAGCTTGTACGAGCTCCCCAAGCAAAATAAAGTACACCAGCAAAATAACTTTATGCTTGTAAAACTATGTCTACACTAGGATTTGTACCAGTTGCAAAATAAATAAATAAATAAAAATAAAAAAAAAGTCACTCCCCTAACTGACAGTATACCAGCAATAGTTTCTAGTGTAGGCTTTTTCTAAATGACTGCCAATCAAAGAACACATAAAATAATATCCACTCTGATAGAAGAGCAGAAATATTTACAATCATGTACTAATTCTCAATGTGAAACATATCACCATTTATGCAATGTTAAGGTTGCATGAGCAATCAGAAGTCAAAAAAAAGCAGATATACAACTGAAAGCTATTACCACCAACCCGATAGCTATTTAATTACAAATTGTCACTTAAAACACATATTCCTAACTTGAATTTCTTATACAATGTTATAAACAGTCAGTTACAGCACAGAGAAGACAGTTTTAAGATTTGCCTTGTGTGGTGGGGGTTACAAATCCCGCCTAGGGCTAGGGTTGCCAACTTTCTAATCACACAAAAGCAAACATCTCTGCCCCGCCCCTTTCCCAAGGCCCCACCCCTGCCACGCCCTCTCTCCAAGGCCCCATCCCCCTGCTTGCTCCATACCCCCTCCCTCTGTCACTCACTCTCCTCACCCTCACTTATTTTCACTGGGCTGGGGTGCAGGAGGGTGATGGCTCCAACTGGGGGTGTGGGCTATGGGGTGGGGCCAGGGATGGGGCTTTGGGGTACAGGAGGGGATGCAGGCTCTGGGAGGGAGTTTGGGTGTGGGAAGGGACGCCAGGTTGGGGCAGGAGGTTGGAGTGTGGGAGGGGGATTGGGATGTAGGGTCCCAGCAGTGCTTACCGTGGCTCCCAGGAAGAGGCAGCCAGGTCCTTGCAGCCCCTAGGCGAATGGGTGACCAGGGAGGCTCCGTGTGCTGCCGTTGTACCCCCCAGGTTCCACCTCCATCACTCCCATTAATCGCAGTTCCCAGCCAATGGGCGCTGTGGAGCTGTCACACGGGCAGGGGCAGCATGTGGAGCCTCCCGGGCCGCCCATGTGCCTAGAGGTGGCAGGGACCTGGCATCCACTTCCAGGAGATGTGTGGACCCAGGGTAGGCGGGGAGCCTGCCTTAGCCCTTGGCCCCCGCTGTGCCACCAACTGGACTTTTAACGGCCACCACCAGAGTTGAAAACCGGATGCCTGGCAACCCTACACGGGACCCAAATAAGATAAAGGACAATGCTGGGCCTGGGTAGCCCTGTGTCTCTCTCCTCAGTCTTCAGAGATTTCTCCAACTGGAGAGGAAGCTTTAAAAGGGAGCCACTTGGCTCAGAAGGGGAAGAAGACAGACCTATCCTGAGGGCACCTGGACAAGGGTGCCAAAGAAGCCTCCTTGGGGAGAACAGAACTGCATGCTGAGACCAGTTGGGGCTGAAGGTTTGGTTGTCATTTCTTTTGTTTTTATTACCTTATATTGGACTTGGAGCTTGGGGGAGAGACCAATGGTAGGAAGTGACCCAGGGAGAGTAACTCTGAGGGCACTCAGAGTGCCAGATACTGTTGACTCTCATAGGACTCTGGGTGGGAGCCCGGTGGAGTGGGATGGCCTGGGTTCTACTACCAAGTGCCCCTGCTTCAGGAGGGTCATAAAACTTATTTCTATCCCATAATTACAGATATTATTAAGCTGCATTTTTTGGGCTACACAAAACTATCCATGCCTTTCACAACACACACCAGGAATGTATGCACATTTGAAAACAGACTGGACATGTCTTAGCTCAGTATCATTTTAGCCCACTGGAGGAAACGAGGTGGTACTTTCTAGATTTTTAGGCTGTCTACTGGTGACCCACACAATGCCCAGAGTTTTCCTGGTGTCTGTGGATTGCACAGGTGCATCCCAAAAGAGTTGATGCCCCTGCCCAAAGGAGACTTAGTACTGCCAACTCTCATGATTTTATTGAGAGTCTGCCATAGTTTGGTGCTTTCCTTAAAGCCCCTGATCCTGAGAGCAAGTGATTAAGTGATAATCTCAACTTTCATTTTTTTTAAAAAGGAAGTTTCTAGCCCTCACAATTGTAAATTGAAAACATGACCCAAATGCATCCTAGAGACTTGAAAACCAGAAGTCAAATAAGAAGAATCCAATATTTATTTATTGTAAATCTCATTAATTTTAAGCCAATATCATGATTTTTAGCATGACTTCACATCTCCCAGGAGAAACAGCATTCTAATGGCCACACTCCTCACAAGGTATTGTGACATCTGACCAGGGTCGGGCTTTTCGTGTCCTTGCTGCTGCCTTGAGTAGCTGTGGAGAGGACAATCAACAAGCTGGATTATAGTCTTACTATACCGCAGTTCTCCTGGAAAAAAGGAAAACTTTTGCCAGTGTGAAAATGAAGTTACAGAAGATGGGACTCTCTCTGGTACTTCTTTATCTGGTGACAAGGAGTGAAAGTGGTAGTCAGTCATCTAAGACAGTCATCTCAACCTTTCCAGACTACTGTAACCCTTTTAGGAGTCTGATTTGTCTTGCATACCCCAAAATTTCACCTCATTTAACCTACTTGCTTACAAAATCAGACATAAAAATACGTCACAGCACACTGTTACTGAAAAATTGCTGATGTGCTCATTTTTACCATATAGTTATAAAATAAATCAACTGGAATATAAATATTGTCCTTACATTTTGGTGTATAATATTGATCAGTATAAACAAGTCATTGTCTGTAGGAAATTTTAGTTTGTACTGACTTCGCTAGTGTTTTTTATGTAGCCTGTTGTCAAACTAGGCAAATATGTAGATGAGTTGACGTACTGCTGGAAGACCTCTGAATACCCCCAGGGGCACCCGTACCTCCGGGTTGAGAACCAGTGATCTAAGCTGCCACTGGATGTCCCTGTAAAATAGATTCCCAGGCTGAAGAGAAAATGGTATCTGACTGGTACATGTGAAATGAGAAGAAATTGACAGTAATTGTCCTTTGATTGTGACTTTACAATTTGGATTTGATTATATCATTCAGAGCTCAGCAGATTTCCACATCCTGAACAGTGCAAAACAGGCATGTTCCATTTACAAAAAGGAATTTCTGGGAAGCCTGTTGTGCGTACATATCAGGAGGCAGGATTGGCTACTACTTCTTCGGATGGTTTTTATTTAATAGGGTTTTGAAGAGCATATGGGGAAAAAATTCTACAGTGGTGCATCTAACTTAGAAATATGCTGTGCCTGGCGGATTAAGCTTTTAAGAGCTATAAGGCCCTTGCATCCATGCATAGTGTCCTGGTGCAGTGCTGTACATTTGGGCTTGCTTTATCACAATCTCTGAGGCTGTTGTCTGGACTGTACCCTGCTGGAGGTTCAGTGTGTGTGCCAGAGAGCCTATGCAGAGTCTGTGCAGATTTTTTTTTTCTTATAGATTTTAGCTCAAGGCCTTGAGTTTTATAATAGTCTCTTTTTGAAGTGGGTTGCTCTTCGGAGTGAGCTCTACTAAGTGTTTAATTCCTTTTCCTCAAAGTTCCCCCAATCACTTTCATATGGCAATATGTAACATACAGTATGTGACCTTTCAACTTGCAAGGGACAATTCAAGTGTTCTACATTTGTTTTGTGATAGTTATTTGGTGTTGTCCTGCTAAGGCCATATAAAGATAGATCATTTCTGTATAATTTGAAGTATGACATAATCATAATGGTATTTGTTTTAACTAACTTCTTTATTTGATTCTAGTGGAATTCCATTTCTCTGTTTAATTCCAATAGAAGCATTTCTGAATGTGAGTAGGTAAAACTGACACATAGGAACAATTTAGAATAGAGGCAAGAGGATAATACAGATTATGGGCTAGTTTCTATGAGGAGCTGAGTGCCATTGACTTTCAGTAAAATCAATGGGAGTTGATGGCACTCAGCACCTTGCAGGATATGGTTATATTGGAGATTTTGAAGACACATTCCCCTAGAAAAGTTTTCTGTGTGTGTGGTTTTTTTTTTTTTTTTAATGCAAAGCAGTGCATTTGAACACACTCCAAACAGGGCACTATCACCTTTAATTTTTTTAAATGGACTAATTTCAAAATATTCCAGTCTCTGTTAGAGCACTCTTTTTAAATACTATGACCTGAAATTAGTGTTTAAAAAGCTTACTTTAAAATTGTTAGATTTTTTTCCCTGTTTCTCTGATGATGTTTATAATGGTCTTTTCAGCAAAGGAAAAATTGACTAAGGCCTCAAACCAGCAAAGAGTTAACATGTGCACTTACAACATGCAGAGAAGTAAAAACCATGTGTAAACCTTTGCGGGATCACAGCCTAACTAGATGTAAAGGGGAGCAGTAAAACTGACTGTACACAAGTGTGCAGTGTCATACACATATAGCAAACTGAAAAGAGACACTTTTTTTTACTAACTTATTTAAATGTTATAAAGTTAAATATTACTTGTAAGCATAATAGGAATTTTTCAGACAAATTTGATTTTCAAATGGAAAGTATGCCTTTAAAGTACATTTCAAATAGGTTTTCCTAATTTATTAACAAGTGCAGCATACATTATTTATAATCATAAGTAGTTTTCTCTTTTAGCCTCCAGTGGAACTGATGGCTGAAATTCTTGTAGTCTTAAAAGGATTCTTAGATCAATAAAAATTATCAGTCTCACTAAAAAGCTTACTTTCACAATTCAGAACAAAAAATACAGAGCATAATGACACAGCAGGTATGTACAAATAAACTTGGAAACAAGAGTGAAAACTGAGAGTAAGATGTAAGCAGAAGAGGAAAAGAGACAAGTATAACCATGAACAACCTGAGTAAACATTATCAAGAAAAGACTCCCTGAAGGGAAAAGGTCCCTTTCTCATGACTTCTTTGTTTATTGATTCAAATGAAAGAAGATAGATTCCCACATTGAGAACCTGTTTTCTAATTAGTAAACAAATTCAAATAATACAATTAAAACATCTGCATTTTAAAAATGCATGAAAAACAACCTTATTGTTTTGACTGCAGCTTGTTTAGTCTGCTTTGAACATTTTAGAAGCTCACTATCAAAGGTTACAGAACAGATGGTGAAAGCAATGCAACGGTACTTTTTTATTTCTTAAACTGCATGGTGACATTCAATAGGTAGGCATCTCATATCTAGTTTGTGCTAAAAAGGCAGCAGAAAACTCTAATTTTAATTCTACAATTTGTAAGGACAGTATATATTCTAATTTTTAATTACTGACTGCTATTTTAAATTATTTCTCTTGTATGTTGCAATCTGACCTGGTTAGTTGCTTTGCAGGAATATTTTTAAGTCTCCCATTTCAAACACTGTACAATAAACTGAAAAATAATTGAACTTCTATGTCATAAACATCTTATTTTGATTCTAGTTTTAGTTCCTTATTTTTCTGTTTATTATGTGGAAGGGCTTATTTTAGCACTTTGTAAATCAACTGCAAAAGTCAATGTTATTAACTCCACCATATTCCAACAGAATACAGGCAACTTTCACGAACTCCAGGGCCACAAATAATTTGCAAATGTAGCCACATAACCTTTTAAAGTAAAATTCATCAACACAAGCATATTTGTTTGAACTGGTCACAAATCACTTTCAATGTTAGGTTCACCAGAAATAAAAGCTCACAGCTGATCAGGTTTGTCCTTGTTTTGGAGTGAAAAGGAAGAGGGCATCTGCATCTGGGGTCCTATCCAAAGCCAACTAAAATCAATGGGAGCCTTTCCAGTGACTTAAATGGGCTTCCAATGAGGACCTTGGCTCTGCAACTACACATTATACTCTAGTCTAAGAGTTAGTAAAAAAATCCAGAAATATTTCCTTTTCTATATGTAAGACAGAAGAAGGGATTAATGAGGTACCCCCAAATATTTTCCACATAAAATAAAGTTGTAATAAACTGTCCTGTTACATGGCATAACCTAATACACTGGAGTGACTGACATCCAAAGTGGCCTGCAGAAGGAAACAAAACAGTAGATCTATGCTCTTATTTGCCAATTTATGATATATAAAGAAAGGTTTTTCATTAAAAATATAGTGAGAAGTAGTTCTGTTTGTGGTTTCTCAACAATGGAAATGCAAGTCTTGTCTGTCTGTTTTTTCCTAGAAGAACTTCATTGACGACTGCAGAACAAGCAGAAATAGGACATCACAAATATGAAGGAAATCAGAACAATTGAGAGGAAGAGGGATTTTTAGTTAGACTATTGTGGGACCCAGGAAGCTTAAGAACCAGCAATTTGTTTTCTGGACTGAATCTTATGTATTTCGTACCCCATTAATTTTTTGCAGAAACAGAGCAGCAACATGGAATGAAGCCATACGGTATATACAATTAGATAGTCTTGATTAAACTGTACTGTATGAAAAACCACACAATGACCTAAATGTCTCATTTTTATACATCATGGACATTCTCAATGATATGATTTAAAAGGTCAATATCAAAAGGTCTTTTGTTAATGCCTTCTAGAAGCATTACATAAGTGTAAAGTATTATTATTAGTCCATTATTAGATGACAAGTCAGAAGATCTTATTTGCCACAATGATATTTATCCCTATACCTCTGCTGACACTATTTCTGGACAAGAGAGAAGATCATTTTTTGTGTTAGCAAAAGAGTGAGAGAGAAGTCTTTTCCACTGAAACATCATCCATATTTTAAAAAATCCCATCAGTTCAGCTGCAATGTTAAAACTGCTGGGAGCCCTAATGTAGACATCATTCAGCTGCCTTGCAGCATTTTTACCAGTGGTTTACCAATCAAACCTGCTTCTTAGCCTAGTTAGCTGATATGGTAGTAAAAATGCCAGAGCCTTTTCTACACTAGGGCTCTCATCAATATGAAAAATAGTATGTGATCATGTAATTAAAAACTGTTTCATAATGCCTGTGCACAAAGGGGATGAATTAAGATTGTACAGGTAACCTGAATATTGAATTTCCTAACTTTTGGGTGTGTGATTTTCCAACCTAATGTTATTTTAACTTATTTTTTTTTCTGTGTAATTACCTAGCTTAAAAAAGCAAACTGAAAAGAACAGAAATTCTCTTATGTGACATCATATTGACACCAGGGGCCCCTTCAGCTCTTGATTCTCCTCCTCTGCTGCTGCTGCTTCCTCCTCCTTGATGCACTGAGGGAGCACTGACCACTCATAGCAGCGTACTGTGACTGGCATTGTAACCTGGCGAACAGAGGAGACGCAAACAGAGGGAGTTCACCTGGGGGGGAGTTCCCACAGAGCTTTTGCCTTTCAGGCTTCTGTGAACAACATCTGAAGAAAGAACAGGAGTACTTGTGGCACCTTAGAGACTAACAAATGTATTTGAGCATAAGCTTTCGTGGGCTACAGCCTACTTCTTCGGATGCATAGAATCCGAAGTAGTGGGCTGTAGTCCACAAAAGCTTATGCTCAAATACATTTGTTAGTCTCTAAGGTGCCACAAGTACTCCTGTTCTTTTTGCGGATACAGACTAGCACAGCTGCTACTCTGGAACATCTGAAGATGCTCTTAGAAGGAAGATAATATGGATAGTGAGCAATCAGCTGTTGTGACCTGCACAGAATGTGCCATGCTTGTCTTTCTCCCAGAGGATAGAAGCGACTTCGTCTGTACGAAATACCAGGTGGTTTCCATATTGGAAGAGAAGGTTAAAGGACTAGAGACCCAAGTATCACCTCTATGTTGTATCAGAGAAAATGAAGACTTTCTGGATAGAAGTCAGCGTTTGGTACTGCAGGCATAGCATGCTGAAGAATCAGAGAGGGCAGTGCAGAATGGGGAAGAAAATTGGCAGCATGTACCCTTCAGAAGAAGAAAGGGGAGAACCCATGTATCCCCAGTGCAGATAGAGGTAAGAAACCATTTTCAGGCTCTCTGCATAGGTACTACAGTGGAGAATGGTTTGGAAGTGTCATCTGAGCGAAGGGATCAGAAAGAGACCTCGTCGACCGGAAGGCTTGGGTTGCGTTGTCCTAGGGATGGGGGTTCCATGAACACCGCTCCCAAGAGGAGGAGATGGGTGGTGGTTGTGGTCAGGGACTCCCTCCTAAGAGGGATGGAGTCATCCATCCACCGTCCAGACTGGGAAACTCGAGAAGAGTGCTGCTTGCCTGGAGTTAGAATTCAGAATGTGATGGAGCATCTGCCGAGATTGATCAAGCCCTCGGCTGCTACTCCCTCCTACTTCTCTATGTGGGCACCAATGATACTGCCAAGAAAGACCTTGAGCAGGTCACTGCAGGCTATGTGGCTCTGGGAAGAAGGATAAAGGAGTTTGAGGTGCAAGTCGTGTTCTTGTCCATCCTCCCTGTTGAAGGAAAAGACCCAGGTAGGGCCCATTGAATTGTGGAGGTAAATGTGTGGTTGTGCAGGTGGTGTCAGAGAGAGGACTTCGGATTCTTCGACCATGGGATGTTGTTCCAGGAAGGATTGCTAGGAAGAGATGGGATCCACCTAATGAAGAGAGGGAAGAGCATCTTCGCGGGAAGGCTTGCTAACCTAGTGACGAGGGTTTTAAACTAGATTCGCCAGGGGATGGAGAGCTATGCGCTGAGGTAAGTGGGGATATGGAATACCAGGAAACACAAGGAAGAGGGTGCAACGGGGAGGCCTCCTGATTCATACTGAGAAAGTAGGGCAATCAGCTAGTTATCTTAGGTGCCTGTACATGAACGCAAGAATCTTGGGAAACAAGCAGAAAGAATTGGGAGTCCTGGCACAATCAAGGAACTATGATGTGATTGGAATAACAGACACATGACTAGAGCACTGTCATGAATGGATATACATTGTTCAGGAAGGACAGGCAAGGGAGAAAGGTGGAGGAGATGCACTGTATGTGAAAGAGCAGTATGATTGCTCAGAGCTCCAGTATGATATTGGAGAAAATCCTGCTGAGAGTCTTTGGGTTAAGTTTAGAGGCTGCTGGTTAAGCAGCCCTCTTTACAAGCCTGGCCCTCACAGCAGATCAGCAGCTGTTCAGTGTGTGCCATGCCTGCAGCTGTTTGCACCCTTAAGAACATAAAAACGGCCATACTGGTCAGACCAAAGGTCCATCTAGCACAGCATCCTGTCTTCCGACAGGTGCCCCAGAGGGAATGAACAGAACAGGTAATCATCAAGTGATCCATCCGGTCACCCACACCCAGCTTCTGGCAAATAGAGGCTAGTGACACCATCCCTGCCCATCCTGGCTAGTAGCCATTGATGGACCTATCCTCCATGAATTTATCTAGTTCTTTTTTGAACCCTGTTATAGTTTTGGCCCTCACAACATCCTCTGACAGGTTGACTGTATTGTGTGAAAAAATACTTCCTTTTGTTTGTTTTAAACCTGCTGCCTATTAATTTCATTTGGTGGCCCCTAGTTCTTGTGTTATGAGAAGGAGTAAATAACACTTCCTTATTTACTTTCTCCACATCAGTCATGACTTTATAGCTCTCTATCATATCCTTCATTAGTTGTCTCTTTTCCAAGCTGAAAAGTCCCAGTCTTATTAATCTCTCCTCATATGGCAGCCGTTCCATTTCCCTAATCATTTTTGTTGCCCTTTTCTGAACCTTTTCCAACTCCAATATATCTTTTTTGAGATGGGGTGACCACATCTGCATGCAGTATTCAAGATGTGGGCGTACCATAGATTTATATAGAGGCAATATGATATTTTCTGTCTTATTTTTTATCCCTTTCTTAATAATTCCCAACATTCTGTTCAGTTTTTTGACTGCTGCTGCACATTGAGTGGATGTTTTCAGGGAACCATCCACAATGACTACAATATTTCTTTTTGAGTGGTAACAGCTAATTTAGACCCCATCATTTTATATGTATAGTTGGGATTATGTTTTCCAATGTGCATTACTTTGCATTTATCAACATTGAATTTCATTTGCCATTTTGTTGCCCAGTCACCCAGTTTTGAGAGATCCTTTTGTAGCACTTCGCAGTCTCTCTGGGACTTAACTATCTTGAGTTGTTTTGGATCATCTGAAAATTTTGCCACCTCACTGTTTACCTCTTTTTCCAGATCATTTATGAATAAGTTGAATAGGACTGGGCCCAGAACAGGCCCCTGGGGGACACCACTATTTACCTCTCTCTAGTCTGAAAACTGACCTTTAATTCCTACCCTTTGTTTATCTTTTAACCAGTTACCAATCCATGAGAGAACCTTCCCTCTTATCCCATGACTGCTTACTTTGCTTAAGAGCCTTTGGTGAGGGACCTGGTCAAAGGCTTTCTGAAAATCTAAATACATTATATCCACTGGATCCACCCTTGTTCCAGTCCCTACTTTGTTGCAGCCCCTACTCCAGCCTGCTTCTAGTCCCTGGCTTCAGACGTCTGGCTTCCATCCCCAGCTCTACCTCTGGCTCACATCTCTGGTTAACCCTCCAGTTGTGGGGTATGGCTTCTGTCTCTCTAGTACTGCTCCCTGGTTCCATCTTTGGCTTACAACTCTGGTTTACCTTTTGGCTCTGGCATTTGTCTTCTGTCCCTCTGGTACTCATCCTAGCCTTGTTTCCAGCTCTAACCAGTAGGCATGACTGCCCATGATGACCACTGGCTACAGTTTGAACAGCCCAATACAAAGGCTAGGGTCTTATCTCATGGGCATGAACTCCACTCAGGCCAACACTTCTCTGGCAGAGCTGGTGGGTGCCATACAGAACTTGCAGGTGTGGGTGTCCACCCTGAAAGTGCAGAATGCAGCCCTACAAGCCCAGGCAGCTTTGCCAGCATCGTTGGCTCTTGTCTACCAGACAAGTTTAGTGGTGCTTGTGGTTGGTTCTGCGGTTTCCTAAAACAATCCCAGCTCCTCTTCTTGCTTCTCCCCTAATTGTTCCCCACAGACCAGGCCTGAGGAGGGCTCATCATTAGTCTGCTCACTGGAGAGGCCTTAGCCTGGGCCTACCCTCTTTTGGAATAGTCCAGCACCCTCCAGAGTTCATTGGAGCCGTTCATTCAGGCCATAGCGGTTATCTTTGGTGATCCTCACAGCACCAGAACCACAGAAGCCACAATGCAAATACTACAGCAAGGGCATCGATCAGCTGCCTAATACACTGCCAAATTCTGTTGCCTCTCCATGGAAACCAAGTGCAATAAAGCTGTGCAGTGTCATCAGTTTCAGATTGGGCTGAATGATGATATAAAGGATGAGATGGCAGAGGTCAAGCATCATCCTGTCTCGACTACCTGATTGACCTACGTATCAGACTTGATGACTGCCTTACTGAGCAGGGCCATGAATGTGGCACAGCCCCTCAAGCCCTGACAATACCCTGGCCTCGAATCCCTCAATTGCACACCTGGTTCAAGAACCTTGGAACCCATGCATGTCAGTGAGGACCTCTCATGCCTGTCTCAGGCTGAGAAGAACCAAATGCCAGACTTTGAGCCTGTGTCTGTAGTGTGGGGGCAATGGACACTTCGCCTCGAGATGCCCTGCAAAGATCAGACCAGCTGTGGGGTTGGAAACACCAAGCCCCAACTCTGATAAGGGGGTCTGGGCTGAGCCCGTCCTTTCCCCTCTCCAGAGACTCTCAATCTCTACATGTGTCCATACAGATGGCAGCAACTACAAATTCAGCCATGACGAATCTCCGACTGCCATTGCAGCACATACTCCCAATGAGCCCAGCGGTCCACCTGGAGGCTCGGCTTGACATAGGGACCTCAGGAAGTTTTATGGACCAGGATGTGGTAAGGTCCATGGGATCCTTGCCATGCATAGGAATTCCCCAGATTTGGTGGAAGCCATTGATGGCTAGCTTTGGGGGCCAGTCAATCACCAGGATGCCCCCTTAGGAGTCATTAACCTCCAGGGGTACCAGCAGACTCTTTAGTCTGCCCTCGGTTGTTGCCCATGACCCCTGTATATATTGACCAAAAGGGACAGCACACTTTTGCTCCCACTACTGCCAACAATTCGGCCTTCCCAAGGCCAAAGAGAAAACCAGTCTCCTCTGCTGCTTGTGTCATCATTCAGGGAATCCCTGCTGTGAGAGAACAGGTTCACAGGAATTGGGTGCACCCTTGACTGTCCAGCCTTCCACTGCTGAAATACCTCACAAGTTGTCAATATTATGACCTTGCAGATGTATTTCACAAGGGAATACATACAAGCATACAAGTATTTCACAAGGGAAATATGGAGCCCCTGCACTGCAAATGACTGCCCAATTGACCTTCGGCCAATTGAAATTCCCTTCAGCTGCATATATGCCCTTTCTGAATCAGAGCTCAAGGCCTTTCACATTTATCTACAGGGGAATCTGCAGAAGGAGTTTAACCAGCCATTCACCTCTCCAGCAGGGATCCCGATTTTAGTTGTTAAAAAGGAAAGTACTCTGGGGCCCTGTATTGACTACCATGCCCTCAATAAGATGATGGTTCGGAACCGTTACCTGCTTCCCCTCATTCATGAACTCCTACACTGATTACACTCTGCTTGAATTTTTACAAATTTAGATCTCTGCAGAGCCTATAACCTGGTGCAGGTCTGAGAAGGAGATGAGTAGAAACTGCCTTCCACACCTAGTATGGACATTTCGAATACCGAGCCATGCAGTTTGGTCTATGTAATGCTCCCACAACCTTCCAGCGCTTTATCAATGACATTTTCTGGGACATGCTGGATCAGTTCATTATTAGCTATCTTGATTACATCCTTTTTTTTTTTTTGCAGCACAACCAGCACATACTGAGTATCTAAGAAAGGCTTAGCCAACACCGTCTATATGCCAAGCCAGAGAAATGCCAGTTTGTCCAGAACACAGAAGAGTTTCTTAACTACATCATCTACCCTGAAGGACTGGCCATGGACCCACACAAACTGATAGCCATCACTGACTGGGCAGCACCCATGAACATCAAGAGTGTGCAACACTTTTTGGGCTTGGCCAGTTTCTCTAGCAGTTCATCAGGGGTCTCAATCACAGCCCTCCTGTCCTGTGAAATCTCTTGGTCCCCAGAGGCACAATCAGCTTTTTAGCACCTAAAGCACAAATTCATCACAGCCCCCCTTACACCTTGACCACTTACTACCCTGTACCAATGGATGGGCAGAAAGAGCCAACCCGATCCTGGAGCAGTATCTATGCTGCTTCCTAAATTACCACCAGGACAACTGGCTGGCATTCATTTCCCACACAGAATTTGCCTACAACAATTCCATACATGCGGCAACACATTAGATCCCTGTCTTCGCGAATTATGGGTTCCACCCTTCATATCACCCCAAAATCCCTCTCAATTCACCATGCCCACTGTTGCTGACCTTGCTGCACACATCTACCAAGTGCATCAAGAACTTAGCCACTGTTTAGAAAAGGATTAGACAGCATACAAATGCTATGCCGACTGACACCATCAGCCAACATCCAACCGCAAGGCAGGGGATAAGGTTTGGCAGTCTATCCAAAACCTGCGATCTGTCCATTCATCCATGAAACTGGACCACAAGTACTTGGGGCCATTTGAAATCACAGAATAACTCAACCTAGCAGTCTTTTGATTGCAGCTGCCAGAATCTCCCAAGATCCACTCTATGTTCCACATCTCCCTCCTGAAACCTTTAATTGAGAATCCCTTCCCACAATGGACTTCTCCTCCCCTCTGCCAATTAATTGTTCAGAGCCAAGAGGAATAGGTGGTCCAGCAGATTCTGGACTCCTGCTGAGTCTGGGGAAGACTCCAATATCTGGATTGACTGGGAGGGATAGAGCCCACAGGAGCGTCTGTGGGAACCCATGGATAAGGCTAAGATTTTATCATGGTTATTTTTAGCAAAAGTCACAGAGAGGTCATGAGCAATAAACAAAAAATTCACAGAACCTGTGACCTGTCTGTGACTTTTGCTGCTGCGGCTCCATGGTTTCCCCTGCCATTGTGGTGGCTGAGAGCTGTGGGATTCCCATTCTGCCAGTGGCAGCTGGAAGCTGGGAGGGGGGTGCTCTCTGCCCATGGTGGCTGGGAGCAACAGGGTGACCATATTTCCCAAAGAGAAAATGGGACACCCCCCAGTCGCTTGCCTGAGGCGCCCCCAATCACCTATGAGGCTGCTACCCATCACTAGAACCCTGAGGATGGCCCCCTCAGGAGGCTGCCATCTGTCACTGGAACCCTGCCGGGGCATCACTGGCTGCCAGCTCCCGTCTTGCAGACCCTGGGGTTGATGCAGAGAATGTCAGGGAGGTCTCTGGAAGTCATCGATTCTGTGACTACCATGACCTCCATGACATAAACGTAGCCTTACCCAGGGAACACGTCCAATCCCAGACCTCCTGCACACCTTCCGCTGAGTATACCCCACAAAACCTGTCCAAAGATCTTCTGGAAGCTGACCCCAAAAGGAGAGGGGTTCTGTCAGGGACCAGGCCACCTAGGCCCAGCTGCTGACTTGCTCCATGACTTACTTTACTCCTAGGCAACTAGTGAGCCCAGCCACTCTGCCTTGGAACTGACAGAGTAGCCACAGACCCTGACTGGCTGCTGGTTTAGCAGTCCTGTTTATAAGCCTCGCTCCCACAGCACAGCAGCAACAGCTCAACGTGTATCAGATCTACAGCTACACTTGTCCTTATTCCAGTCCCTGCTCCTGCTCTGATCTCCTCTGGCTTCAGACTTTGGGTTTCGATCCCCAGCTCTGCCTCTGGTTTACGACTCTAGCTGACCCTTCAGTTCTGGAATTCTGTGTCTGTCTTGCTAGTGCTGATCCCTGGTTCCATCTCTGGTTTACCCTCTGGATCTGCATTTGGCTTCTATCCCTCTGGAACAGACCCGTGGCTCATTTCCTGGACTCTGCTCACTGTGGACCCAGCTCTAACTAGGAGGCTGAACTCTTGCTTCTGCCACTAGGCCTGATCACCCATGGCTGAATTGGCTGTACTCAGTCTTCCCTACTCAGGCTCCTCATCCCAATAGTAGTTTCCTTGGCCAGCCAGTCCCAGTTCTCCCTAGCCTGGCTCCTCATTGCCCCCCCACTTCTCTGCCCTTTCCCCCTTGTCTCCAGTTGTTTCCCTCCAGCCATGATCTCCCCCTACTGGCTCTCAGTCCCAATCTCTGTGCCTGGGCACCTTATCCAGTCTCCCTCCACCTCATTGTCTCAGTGTCTTTGCTCAGCCAGTCCAAATTCTCCCTCCTCACTTTGGCTTCTTGTCAAATATCTTCTTTCCTTCCATCCCACTGGATTCCACACCTACTGGTTCTCAGTCCACCAACCCCGTTTCCCTCTCCAGCTCCCAGTCCCCTTACTCAGCCATCCCCAGTCCTCCTCAATTTCTAATTTCCCTCTACCCTACATCTCCCTTGAGTCCCGCAAGCTCCTTCTCCCCATCTGTGCTCTGTGTTCCCTGCCCCCCAGGTCCATCTATTGCCCCTCTGCATTCGAATCAGGGAGCTTCATCCTCCACACTGCCTGGACCCAGCAGGTGTTGACAACACAGGAGAGTGTCTACCTGCTCTCAGTTCTAGTGGCCTGTCCTGGCTCTGGTCTCAGCCTTAGCATAGCCCACCACACCCCAAAGCTGCAATTTCATGCAAAGTCCAATTTTGCTCCAATATCTTTGCCTAGCCAGTCTCTGGGGTCCCACTCTGAATCCAGGTTTACCCCCCTGCTCCCAGTCTTTCTGCCCAGGCAGTTCCAGTCTCCTCCCACCAGCTTCTAATCCCAGTCTCCTTGCCAAGTCAGCCTAATTCCCCTACCCACTCCTAATCTGGTCTTAGTTTTTCCCCACCACCATGATCCTTGTCCCAATTTACTTCCTCCAGTACTTGCCCTCAGTCCTGCTCTTGTATCCTGTGTCTTCAGGTCATGCAGCGTTCTTCTCTACACTGTCCAGGCATCAGAAAGGGGAGCATTAAGAACACAAGAGAGACAGTCTCCTTGCTCTCAGTTCTGGTACTAGAAGCCACAATGTCTCCCAGCAGCTGTGAGCACTGATTGCTAGGAGAGTCCTGTTCTTCTCCTGCAACCCTGGGCTGGAGCATACTCACTGCAGATGGAATCTTCAGAGATTTTAGCTGCCAGACTCTAACAAGTTTTTATTGCACATGTGTGGGGAGGCTGGGGAGACAGAATCTATCCAGCATGGGTCAGGATGTGGGGTTGCAGTCTTGCCTCAAAGCTTCTACTTCACTTATCATCTGGAGTAGCAGCTACAAGCTTTCCATATCACCTGTGTGTGGCCACTGGCATCGTGATACATAGATCCTGTGGCACTTCCCCAATCCCACACAGAAAGCCAGAAGAGATTGTGAAGCGTGAGAGTTTTACCTCCAGAGTTATTTTCCTAAAAAGAAACTTCACCAAAAATTAAAAGTTAAATACTGTATTAATGCATCATTAAGTTTGAGAGATCTCACGTTCAAGTCTGGAAACTCCAAGAGTTAAGGTTTCTGTGGCAATGCTGTTTTATCCACAAACTTTCAATCTGTCCATCCCTGGTTAAATATAACCCTCAATGTATTGCTTTCTATTACTAACCACCAAATATACAGAATGTGCAATGTGGCCATTGCTAGTGCAATGTTGGAATCTCCCAGTGGAAGCTGGTGAAATCTGAAAGTTGGTAGACAAAAGCAAAATGCAGAATCAGAGCCAATTTGCTGCAGGAGGTAAAGATGATACCATGTTAGGCTTAATATTAGATAGAATCAAAACAAAATTCATGCTTAGAGAATTTCTTCAGAATTTTCATTGGTTGATTTCAATTTTATATTACATTACTGTTAGTTTAGTTTAATCAGAATATTGTATAGTAAAGATTCTGATTATCATCAGAATTCTGGCAAAATGTCCCTAAAGCCAGAACACTTTTCAGTTCTCCTACTATTGATCTATGTATTTACTTGCCTGAAACAACAGCCCGATGACACTTTGGAGAGTATGAAATAAGAATATTTAAAATGAAAAAAAAAAACTGCCTTGCCATTGAACACTGAATTACAATCTATCCTTTCCTTTTCAGCAATAGGCAGAGTCCCTAGTTCAGGGATGCTTCCTGAAGATACGGACATTACCAGTGCTTTGGAGATAATGCCCCAGATCCTCCAGTCTGATCTGGCTGCTTTGTACTGCTAAGCAACTGTAAAGCTGACTTAGCTAGCTAATGGCCAATTGCCTGTGCCTTGGGGAATCCCTGGGTGACATAAAGGTGCCATAGTGGCGCCTATACTACTTCTTTCATGGGTCCCAATGTGAGGGGACAGATATGTCCATGGGAAAAGGTTATGGGCAGCAGTACACTTAAACTCCAGCAATCTCTGACTGCTAAAATGGCCCCTTGAAGACATTGTCAGCCAGATGTAAATTAGAACAGTCCAGAAGATCTAACCTGTAGTGGGGGCTTGTTTGTTTCCCAGACTGCCCACAGAGTAGGGGAATGTAAAGGTGGCTTGCAGCACTCAGCCAGAGTTAAGGATCTGGACCAGGTTATGTAAAGGTTAGCGGTAGCATAGCCAGGGGCGGCTCTATGCATTTTGCCGCCCCAAGCACAGCAGTCAGGCGGCTTTCGGTGGCGCGCCTGCAGATTTGGCGGTGTGCCTGCACCTTTGGTGTACCCGCTGCTGAAACTGTGGGATCAGCAGACCTCCTGCAGGCATGCCGCCAAAGGCAGCCCGACTGCCACCCTCACAGCGACCAGCAGGCCACCCCCCGTGCTTGGCGTCCCAGGCATGCGCTTGGTGCGCTGGTGTCTGGAGCTGCCCCTGAGCATAACTACTTTGCCAGGGACCTGGGATTATCAGAAGACATGGTGTGTATCTCCTTTTCTCTAAATATAGATATCCTACATTGCCACTTCCCACTAGAAGACCCTGTTATTTTGGCAAGCTATAACCACGTGAGCTGAAATTTTCCATGCTGTATGTCTGTATCAGATTGAAATGTTTTGGAAAACTTTAACAAAAATGGTTCAGCCATTTCTGGGAACAAGGCTAGTGAAAAATCCACTGTTTTGCCATGTTAAAAAAAATCTGACAATATTCTGAGAATCTCTAATGCCTCCACTATTACTAGTGCTTTGGAGATGCTTTGACATGGCTGGGTATAGGTAGTGTTTGTCTAAACAGATTTGGCAGGTTGTAAGAGCCTGCTAATACTGAGAGGGTGATCTTGCTATGAAAAGGAGACTCCGCTATATCAAAGACTGGGTGAGAAAAATGATACCTTTAAAGCTGAAGCCATTCTGACTGCTGAGGCAACTCCTATGTTGCCAGCAGATGTCTAATCATTAGGCTTCGGAGCCATGACCTGCTATTCAATGGTCCCACTGGCTCTTCCTCTGCGAGTGTATCTCAGGGCTTCCCCTCTAGGAGCTTACCCTGCCTCTCTAGTGTACTTTCATTCCCCTTTATCCTCCTGTTAAACCCTAGATCTGGGTTTCTCTCTGCTAGAGAGACCTGTCTACTGCACTGCACAGCAGTCTCATCTCTCCTTCTCCCAACTGAGCAACTTCAGTCTACTTATGGCTTAGCTTAGAGGAGAGATTAATAAAATTGGGAGTTTTAAGCTAGGAAAAGAGACGACTAAAGGGGAGATATGATAGAGGTCTATAAAATCATGACTGGTGTGGAGAAAGTAAATAAGGGAGTGTTATTTAGTCCTTCTCATAACACAAGAACTAGGGGTCACCAAATGAAATTAATAGGCAGCAGGTTTAAAACGAACAAAAGGAAGTATTTCTTCACACAACGCACAGTCAAGTAGTGGAACTCTTTACCAGAGGATGTTGTGAAATCCAAGACTATAACAGGGTTCAAAAAAGAACTAGATAAATTCACGGAGGATATCAATGGCTATTAGCCAGGATGGGCAGGGATGGTATCCCTAGTCTCTGTTTGCCAGAAGCTGGGAATGGGCGACAGGGGATGGATCACTTGATTACCTGCTCTGTTCATTCCCTCTGGGGCACCTGGCATTGGCCACTTTTGGAAGATAGAATACTGGGCTAGAGGGACCATTGGTCTGACCCAGTAAGGACATTCTTATGTTTCTTCTTCTTAACTGTTTAAGAACAGACGTGGACAAACTACAGCCCATGGGCGAGATGTGGCCTGCGGGACTGTCCTGCCCAACCCCATAGCTCCTGGCCAGGAGCCTAGTCCCCGGCCCCTCCCCCCCCACCACGTTGCCGTGCGGGCCACACTCTGGCCCGCTGCTCCCGCTGGGCAGCATGGGGAGCACAGCTGGCTCTGGCCGGGTGTCACAGCTGCGAGCTCTTGCTGCTGGTAAGAGACCGGGAGGTCCTGAGGGTCAGTCAGGGAGGAGAGGGTGGTTGGATGGGGCAGAGGTTCAGGGGAGGGACAGTCAGGGGATGGGGAACGGGGAGGGTTGGGAGTGGGAGTCCTGGGGGGCCTGTCAGGGGGTGGGGATGTGGATAAGCATTGGGAGGGCAGTCAGGGGACAGGGAGGGTTGGATAAGGTGATGAGATCCTGGGGGGGCAGTTAGAGGTGGGGGGTCCCGAGAGGGGGTAGTCAGGGGACAAGGAGCAGAGCGCGGTTGTATAGGGGGTGGGAGTTCCGGGGAGGCTGTCAAGGGAGGGGGTGTGGATTGGGGTCGGGGCAGTCAGGTGACAGGGGGGTTGGATAGGGGGCGAGGGTCCCGGGAGGGGGCAGGGAGGGGACACAGAGCAGGGGGGGTTAGATGGATTGGGAGTTCTGAGGGGGGCAGTCAAGGGGCAGGAAGTGGGAGGAGGTGGAGGCCAAGCTGTTTGGGGAGGCACAGCCTTCCCTACCCGGCCCTTCATACAGCTGCGCAACCCCGATGTGGCCCTCGGGCCAAAAAGTTTGCCCACCCCTGGTTTAAGAAAATGTAAAAGCTGATAACATGGGGGCAATTCAGGATCCCCCAAACTGAAGTTCCAGATGCTGTAAACTGCATTTTTCCTTATTATTATATTGATTACCCAAGAGAATGTTCAGACTGAGACACATCACAATATAGTTAAAATGCCCTTATATAGGATCTGAAAAATAGATGTTACAAGTAAGTTTTATAGTAGGTATTATAGTTGCAAACCCTTACATTTCTTTAGTCCTTTCAGGCTGAATATTTTTAAAGCAATGGATAATGTTGGAATAGATATAGATGTTAAAGAACTTGTAAATATACTGCATGAGAGCAGACTGGTTGTAGTGAAATATTCATTAGCTATAGTTAAAGTAGTCTAAGACTAACAACACAACTAAGTATGGTAGTTTTGGATTCATGGTCAAGACTGCTATTGTATATGCAGTGTGCTTCAATATCTTTTTTTTTTTATGCTGCAAATTAATCCTATGCCTAACTCATATTTAAGGTAGGGTCTAAATTCATATTCTTGAATGAAAAGGGATCATTTTAAACCATCTCCACAGAGAGGGAAAGTGGTAGAAGCCATACAGTTTAATTTTATTCCGTTCACCGTTTAAAGGACAAGCCTTCAGTATACTGTTAATAATAATTAACTCAATTCCTTCTGCCCCATTCTTCAAACTATTCTAACATCTGCATGACAAGCTAAATGTAAACAAGTTTACTTGTAAGAATGAAGCACAGTTCTTTGAGTAACCTGATTTTGCAGAATTAGGCCCTGTCTATGCTAAACGCACCATATTTTTGTAACCATTTGACCTGGTTACAATACAAACAGCGTGATTGTGTCCACATAGCAATTTTTTCCCCACAACACAACAACGTGCATCCGCACATACTTTGTTGCCTGAGTATATAAGTGCATTCTGGGAGAATCTGGAGAGGATAATGCCTCAGTAAGGCATAATGCCCAGAAGACACACACACAGAATAACATTTGTCGAGCAATGCACTAAGGGATGTTTTACCACACAAAGCTAGAAGCAGGAACAACCAGTTAATTAGGTTACACAGGCAAGGTTAAGACAGTCCCACAAACACGGCCAAATAAGTTTTACAACCTGGTTAGAGGAAAACAACCATGCGTCATTTTGGTCTGATTGCAAGGGTGGCACAATTAGTTACTATCATTATTAAATAGTGCATTAGCCATGACATTCAGGGAGCCAGCTATGTCAATAACTGGTTACAAACACTTAATTTACATTGCAAATATGATCCAGTTAACCAAATCTTCATTTTAGCACTCCTGATGACTTTGATTTTTACCATCTAGGGAGCAAGTTCTGAAGTCTCATTCAGTCCTTATTCAGGCACAATGCTGATAGACTTCAGTAGTTTTGCCTTCTTAGTAAATACTAGCAAATTTGGTCCCTAGATTAATATCTTTCACCCACTGATGGTCTGTCTCTGCTAAAATTTTTAACTCTACTTAAATTATCTCAAATTAGCTAACAACTTTTTTACATGGTCGTGTGGGCACTCCACATTTGTTCAAGGACACAAACATTTGTGATTTAGTGCAGGGCTGAGCGTGTTGTTCTGGATCAACAATTTGTTGAGTATCCCAACTAGCATGTGTAAGTGTTAACTAACTCTGAGTTTAGACTCAAGTGCACAGATATCCACCCTGTAGGGAAGCTGATCTGCACAGAGGCTTTAAGCTCACTTTTACACACTCCTGATTCTGCAGCTCTCTGCAGAACTGGTCCTGCTATACTATGTTAGAACAGCCCAAGGGCCTGCCAGACTGAAAAAGATAAAAAATTCAGTTGATTGGTGTGATGCAGGACAGTCATGACCCTTTTCCCTTCTATGGCAGTAGCAGGGAATGTATGTGGTACCCAAGTCCCTACATCAGCTCTACAGGAGAGAATCACCTTGCACTAAGGTGATTCTCCCCCGGTCCACCAAGCCAATTTCATAGCCAGAGTATACTGCTGGTGAGGTGTCAAATAGTCACACCAGAGAACTGACCATAGAGTCTGCTTTTCAGGTGGGCTAAGGCTCCTTTATATCATTCATTTACACACATCCTAAGATACCTTGGCACTGCCAGTGGGAGGCTAAAGCTCCATTACACAACTGAGAATCAGGCCCATTATGTTTAATACCTTAAGGTTTCATCATGTCTCATAAATTTACCTCGCAACCATTACACTAATCTTAGTCTTTTTTTTTTAATAATGATTATTTGTTGTGATTTTTATAAAAACCACGAAACCAAACAATTCATACGTTTATTTATTTATTGCGGAGGTTATACTCCTTTTCTGGTTCTCTTTATGCTAATACTGTTTATTCAGAAGATACGCTACAAGCTCCAAATCTACAAAATTTTGCAAATATATTGAGCACTTTGCAATATAAGAAAACAAATGAATGACATCTAGCAAGAAAATATGTTTTAAAACTTAAAAAAAAAAAAGAAAAATCTGTGTAGTGAAATAATCAAGAAAAGGATTGTCAGTTTGCATCTAAAGAGCTGAATGAGACAGCTGTACAGATATCACAACAAACAAAATAACTCCAAATGAGAGCCAAACAAGCAACAGCACAATATTTTGAAACAGCAAGGAAGAGGGTGGGTAATAGAGCTAAATCAGAAACAGAACGCAAGTTACAGGAGGAAACAAATATGAACCATATGGAAAAATATTCATAACACATTAGTGTATAATTAAATAATATGCTGGAAAGGACACTTATGCAAGTCATCATAAACATAGACAAAGAAAAAATGAAAAATGTGCTGCTCATAAAACTGGTTAACCCATTTGCCCTCTAATTGTAATCTGAGCAGCCACAAGTTCAGACATGGTGACTTAAAGCTGAAAATAATTATATTTTTGGTATATTACTTTGCTACTGTAAATCACAGGCTATAGATTAGTGACTATCAAAGTAGAAGCTCCAGGATATTGTAAGAAAGAGCTACTCATAATCAAATACATGAGCTCAGAATTAATGAGCCACATTGCTAAAAGAAAAAGAAGAAAGTAGAAGAATGTATTTGGAATGGTGGTAGAACTTCCTAGATTACATTCCTCCTTTTCCTAAACAGCAGTTTTTTAATGGAGGGTGTTTGTAAATCCACATAGCTGGTCCATACATGCTACAAACTAGGGCATGGATCCCCAGAGTAAAATTGGTGTAAGAGTGGAGAATTTGTCCTATTCATTAATTTTATACAATGAAGTAGCACAATGGTATCCTCCTACATAAATCACAAAATTGGCATAGAGCATCATCATAAGTTAATTGCATTCTAACAGTAGACCCATCTGTAACAGCATTGGGAATGGAAGGGAGTGAAAAGAACGCAAGACAAACAAAATAGTAGTGAAGTAGTCTGGATATGTATGATTCTTCATATGTTTACAAAGAAAATTTCAAAAGAAAAATACACAAGTCTGAATAGCCCATGGTAGATGTAATTTACACAAGTGGTGCTTCATGGCACTTAACCTTAGTTTTCACTATGCTTAAGACTTTCTGAGAAGTCTCTTCTCACTTGCTAGAGAGATTTGTAGAATTATTTAATTATTTTTATATAAAATGCACATAGTATTTTTTCAGGTTGGTAAGGATGATAATTGGACCACAATTAATTTCAGCAACAGGGCTCAAACACATACAGAGAATTTCATGGTAAAGTTCTCAAATGGAGAAAAGAAGTTTGAAGATAAAAAGTAGATAAAAAACAATATCTTTAATTTTTTATTTTTGTTGAACTGTATAAATAAAATATCCTAAACTATACAATACAATAAGTACTTATATTAATAAATGAAAAAATCTGTATGGTAACCATGAGCACAAAATATTCCCATTTTACATGGTTTACAATGCACTTGCTCTAATGTGACTGGTTTTTTTTCTTAATACAGTTTGCATCCCCTCCCAAACAAAGACTTTCAATCCTAAAAGTTTCAAGCATATTATGTCCATATTACACAAATTAGATTCATATTAAACTGGAACTAAATTTGTATAATATTCATATGGAGTTGAAGATTGGGCATTTTTGGTAACTGGCCACATATCTGAAATTCTTTCTATAAAGAAATATGCTTACAAGCCAGGCTACGTTTAGAAAGAGCCACAAGATACATAGACTCATAGACTCTAGGACTGGAAGTGACCTCAAGAGGTCATCGAGTCCAGTCTCCTGCCCTCATGGCAAGACCAAATACTGTCTAGACCATCCCTAATAGACATTTATCTAACCTACTCTTAAATATCTCCAGAGATGGAGATTCCACAACCTTCCTAGACATCTCTTTGCCCAGACCTTTACAAATAATTAAACTATCAGATTAAAAGATGAGAACAATAAGGGGTTTCATGTTTCTTAATTCTCATTTACAATATAAACTGACACATTTAAACTTTGTAAGATGTGCCTAAGTACTACAGTGATAAGCATCTTATAAATGCAGTAATAATATTTAACTAATTAGCCTGTATGAGGAATCAGAAGAGATTCATTAGCTAAAACATCATATTTGACAATGGCTACATTTTATTGTGACAAACTTTTAAAAACAGTATAGTGAGCATATGGAATTCTTCATGAGAAGCTGAGAGATCTGCAGTTGCTTGGTGATTAAATATAGAAAGGTTCAAAAAATCCACTCATCTACTTGTTAATGGTGAGTGGTGGTTGTGGGCTAATCCACCAATTTATGTAAAATCTAGCTTCTCTTTTTTTAGTTGCTAGTCCTTTTGGTTGCAAAGTTAACTTTCCAAATGTAAACTAATTCAGTGCTGTCTTCATGTGACTATAAACAGATCAGTCCAGTGTCCCTAGTATTATTTCTAAGCAGCAGCAGTATGACATTAACAACCCTCCTGTCAGTTTCACTTCTGCTCTTCACACACTGGTGTTCAGCAGAGAAAATGACAACAATTGTCATGTTTTCTTGCTGTTGTTGCTTACAAATCTCCAAGAGAGACGTGTGTGAATAGCAACTATTCACAAGGAGTATCAGATAAAACTGAACAAAACCTCAGAGGTGAGGCTAAGGAAAGTGAAGAATAGCAAGAGATATACCCCATCGTGCAGAGCAGCCAGTAGGCTGAAGGAAAAGTAAAGAAGCAGAGAAACTGTACCTCTTACAACAGTTAAGAGGCTCTAGGGAAGGAAATAATCTTCCCCTTCTCCCTCTCAGCAGCCAGTAGAAATCACCTTGATAGAAATCGCAGATTCTTTAAAACCAAGAGCCAACATAATTCCCCACCCCCCACCCCCAAAAAAGGTGAAAAGTTACAAAACAGAATCAAAACAAGCTAACTGAAGGACACATACAAAGGAGAAGTTTGGATTTTGGTACCATTTGTGCAAGAGACAACTGTTATAAACCTTTTGAATAAAGAGAGTATGAATGGTGAATTAAACTAATGAGATTTTGCTCCCCCATCTTCTTCAACTGCCTTCTAAAACATCACAAGTTTAAAGAGACTGAAATTCTAGCATAGTACTCCACAAGCAACACTCAGGACAAACATCATCTGTAGAATTACAAGCATTTACATGTATTACCTGTGCTACTAATACCTTAGGGCAGTGGTTCTCAACCTATTTACCAGTGTGGGCTGCATATGCAGCTATGTGTTATGCAGGCCACATCCACACAATATATATACTACCTGAATGGCCCTGAGGGTGTCATATGGGCCACAACCGTGTGCTGATTGGGCTCCATGTGGCTCATGGGTTGAGAACCACTGCCTTAGGCCCACCTGAAAGGTGTTCCATACGACTGGATGTCTGCTTGTATGCAGAGGAACTTGCAGGACTCGGCCTTAGACAAGATTAAAACCCTGCCTTACTTTTCACCATTTATATATTTTTTACTCTTTGTAATTTACTCACTTTTAACAATAATATTTTACTGAGGGTTTCACTTGTATTTCATAGTCCATTTCACTTTGTGATTCTAAGGTACTCTCGTACTTGGGCTTCAGAAACCTTTAATTCATAAAAAGATTTCTATTATGGATTGTAAATCTTTTTTAAAAAGGGCTAATGGGCATATCCTCAGCAGGCATAAACTGTCATAGTTTCACTGAACTCAATGGAGCTCTGGTAATTTATACCAGCTAAAGATCTGCCCCTAAATGCTGAGCCTAAATTTACCCAAATTTTCAGAAGTATGCACAAACAATGCTGACATGTGCCTGTAAATGAGGGCTCTGGAATACTTAGGCATGGGAACACATAAATCCATGACTTGCATACACTTTTGAGATGTGGACTGCCCTGTCCCTTCAACACAATGTACAAAACAAATACACAGCTGCAAAAAATCAGCTCACATAGATCAGAGTTATGAGAAAATATTTAAGAAATCTGTGTAAACCTCATGTTTCAGTTTTCTCTGTCACTTTTTAAATAAGAAAAAGTCACTTCAGTTTAAAAAGCCCATTGTTTCTATAAAATGAGGTCATATACACAGACTACCTAAAGGGATGTGATAAGGTAATTTAGGCTGCAGATTTTGTAGTTTTTAAAATTAATTTTTAAAATCTAATACAAGTAGAAATGTTTTCCCTGAAATTTACTGTGTTCTGTTCAGATTTAACCATTCACAGAAGTGTTGGCAACCTAAACATCATAAAATTCTTCGACTGCATGAGAACTAGGAAGTGAGAATAACTAGAAATAAGAGGGAAACTGACTAACTTATTTTTGTTCTCTAAACTGAGTGAAATGTAAAAAGTAAACAAAGAGCATAAATGGTAAAAGATCAAATGTCTAACATGTTCATTTTTTTTAATAACTTAAGGTATTTATTAAATAAATAAATATGTAGGCTTTTAATTTTAAAAATAATAGCATCTTTTTGGTGTTTTATAACCTCTCCACCCCTACTCCTCCCTGGTAAAGTAGAAAATATGGTTTGTTAAAAAGATATTTGACTATTTCTTTACATTGTGGAGACAGCTCACTTCTCATCCTGTTTTTTCTTTCTTGATTAGAGCCCTGTAATGCAATATCGACATCATTTATGTAAATCATCCCATATTAATACCTACACTTTGACGTACATGACAAATCAATCAGTTACTTCATATCTATATGGTGATGGAGATGATGGTAAGAAGTAAGTGAGGTCATGCTATACAAGTGGAGGAAGAAATGACAAATAGGGAACATACATTATGTTTTGAAGCTGTTATGGCTACAAGTGGAGCTTCTCTGCAATTTTGCACTTGGGAAATCAAACTTAACTCTCTTCTTGGCCTCAGTTAACCTTTTATTTCCGAACACCAAGTTTATTTAGTAAATCAGATCTTCCCTATAGGCTTGTACACCAAACAAAGCCAGACTTTCTAAATCTCTCCAGCTATTTTGAGAGAGATGGTGAGAGAGACTCATGTGGAAGACAGGAGATAAGACCTGCCCCTAGTGTCTTTGGGGAATGAGACAGGCCCATTTTGGGGGGTGAAGGGGAAGCAAAGACTCCTTCACTGAACATAACTTTTAAAGCAAGTATCTCTGTTCTGGAGATGACTGAAAGGGGATTTTGATTCGAGAATTTTGCTATATAGGTTAGTATCCCTGCCCACTAGCATACCCGTCACAAACGGAAAACCCCCGCCCCCGCTCCGCACGGGGCCCCGGGAGAGATCCCCCTCCCGCACACCCATGCTCACAGGAATCCCCGCCTTCCTCGGTGGGGATCCCCCTCCTGCACACCCCAGGCCCAAGGGCTTCCCTCTCGCCTCCCGCCCACGGGATCCCCCGCCCCGCCCCCGGTAGGGATCCCCCTCCCACATACCCCGTACCCACAGAAATCCCTTTCTCTCAGACACACCGTACCCATGGGGATCCCCAGACCTGCCCCCGGTAGGGATCCCCCTCCCCGCACGCCCGTGAGGATCCCCCTCCTACACACGCCGTACCCACCCCGCCCCCGGTAGGGATCCCCCTCCTACACACTCCTTACCCACGCGGACCCCCTCGCCCCGCCCCCGGTAGGGATCCCCCTCCCTCACACCCCTTACCCACGGGGATCCCCCTCCCACACACCCCGTACCGACTCGATGCTCCGCCCCCGTTAGGGATCTCTCTTCCCTCACACCCCTTGCTCATGGGGCTCCCCTGTCCCTCTCTCGCTCCCAGTCCCCGGCTCCACAGCCCGCACTGCGCTCTGCCCTACCCCGGCACCTGCGGCAGGAACTTTTCCCTCTTCCCCGTTCAAACGTGCTGCCGTAAAGCACCCGTCTCCCCTGGCAACAAGGTTCCGGCCGAGAACTAGGTGTAGGAAGGTGATGTAAAAGTAAAACCACCCAGTGTCGTAAACCAGGTCCGGGGGGGAGGGGTGGGAGGGGAGGGAGGGGGAGGAGGTGACTGGAGCATTTAGACACAAGCGAGAGGATCATGGCGGATGGCCCCAGGTGTAAGCGCAGGAAGCAGGCGAACCCGAGGCGCAATAACGGTCAGTCAGCCCGCAGGGCAGCGGCCCGCTCGGCGCTGGGCCGGCTCCGGAGCCGGGCCGGGCCGGGCCGCCTGGAGTGCAGGGGGGACGGGAGAAGTAGAAAGTAATTTCCTCGCTGGGTGCCCGGCTCCCTCTGCACCGTTATATCCGCTACCTGGTGCCTCCCTCGCTCCCTCCCTCCCTCCGCGCTCGCTCCCTGCCTCCCTCCTCCGCCTAGTGGTGCCTCCTCGCTCAGCCGCCTGTCCGGGACCGTTACACGCTGCCTCCCCCACACGCCCGGCAGCGGCAGCACCTTCTCCTGCCGCTCCCCGGGGCGGCGGGTCCCCCCTCGCGGGGTCCGAGCCCCTCGGGGGACCGCGGGGAGGCTCTGCCGGTCCTGGCAGCCCAACTCCCAAACTTGTTACCTGGGTGTGAGAGAGAGCGGGGGCAGGCGCCTCCGCCCCGGGCTGGCAGCGTGCGCGCCCCGGGCCGGAGCGGGGCGGCTGTCCCTGTCCCCCGCGGTACTTTCCCCGCTCGCTCCCGGGGCGGGGGCTGGGGTGAGGCGTTACCTGGGGTGACGGGACCCTCCCGCGGAGTGTAGCGGGGGTCGGAAGGGGCTGCTGGCGCTCGGGGCCAGGGGGGAGGCACTGTTGCTTGCTGCAGTGTGTATCGATTTGTGGAGAAAACACCCCCCCCACACGCCCTGGGGACCGCAGTGAAAGGGGAGCCTCCCCCACCCTCCAAAATAGCCCGTTTGCTACTTTCGGAGCCGCCTGTAGTGCAGCGCAAGTTTATTTCTGTGTGTGGCCGTTGCCTGGGCTGTTTCTCCTTCCTAAAAAAGTCTCGATCTCTGCAGGATTGTCGGGACAACTAGGTTTCATAGGAGTGGCGGGGAAGGGAGGGTTTCTGTCTGTGTGGCGGGGGAGGGAATGCGATTCGGTGAAGTTTCTTCCCTTCCTTTGGCTTTGGAGGTACCTGTTTGTATAATAATGGGTGGTAACGGTTTGGCCAGGGGCCCCTCTGCTGTGTGTCTGAACTGCTGCAGTCTATATAAGGAATTACATTTACATTTCAGACTTAAGGGGCTGTTTTTTGGTACGTGTGTTACTTCAAAACGCATTTTGAGGATAAATAGAGGGGGGAATAAACGCTCATAACTCCTTCTCCGTGTTTATGTTCAGAAAATAAGGAAACAGCTCTGTTAGTGTAGTAACTCTTTTTAATAGGATGTTAAACGGGGGGGTTTGTAACGGTCCTTGGCAATTTTAGGTTTTATGTGGCATTTCCTGTGCGGGGTCACGGATAGCAAGGCTTTCAGCTGTGATTCTTACCGTGTGAACAATTTTTTTTAATTTTTTTTTAATATATTTGAGTCGGGATTGATGTTTCTGATAACTGCTTCGAATTGTTTAGCCGTATAAATGTAAACATTGGCCTTTTAAGGGACTAACAAGTTGATCTGATTGTTCTGAACTCGTGGCTCTCTTATTTTTACCGTATCGAGATGATATTATACCAAGTATTGGTGTATTTAAAATTGCAGTTTTTAATTTTCCTGTTTTATGTCAGTACTTGTATTTAGTTGATGATGTGGCTTTATTAAAGGTAAGTTTAGAAAGTGCTTTTCTCTTCCACCTTATTTAAAATGTTGATGATCAGAGAAAGGGGCTTTTCTTATTGCTGACGACATGTGTGTGTGTGTGTGTGACATGTGAGTCTGAACCACCCAGTGTCTGTGCAGGAGCAGTAAACATGTTTACCTGAGCAGGAAAGAAAATGGATTTTATCTTAAAGATCCCATGATATGAATATCATCCTCTTAAAGCATATCAACAGATGACTTGCGAGAGAGAGAGATTTTTTTTCCGAAAACCTAGCTTTTTGAATCAACGGGAAAAAGAGGTTCTCAATCGCTGCAGCAAATGGCAACTTGTGCAGGTAGAAAAAAAGATGGTGTTTAGTTTTCTCCTGCATGCATGTCAGCCCCCTCCTGTCTGCTGCTTTCATTCTCCAGGGAGGGATTTATTTACCACGGTTGCTGTCAGTGTTTTTTCCTTTGTGCTTAATATTAGAAAAACAGATTTGAGGCTGTTTAGCACAAAATGTTTTCTCTGCAGCGTGCATCGCTTTCAGAAAACAAAAGGTGTATAAGGCCATTCAGGTGTCTTTCATCTTCGTCACTTTTGGTCCTCCTCATTGCTCCTTTTTTGTTATCAGAGGCCTTTGATTCTTAAACTAATATGTATAGAATTTAATTTTTTTACTTTACAAATTAAATATAACTCAAGCTATTATATATTGAAGCATGAAGCTAGGTTAGATAATAGATGCTGGATAATAGACATTTCTCGGCAGTGGGCTTATATCTGACTTGCAAATGTTTACTGAAGAAAATTGATAGAAAAATGTTAAACCTTTAGCACAAATAAGTAATTTGAAATTATTTCTGTAGCAAGCTTCTAAATGTACTACAGATAGAGATCTTTTTGTTAATCTAAGATTAAAGAACAGTAGATCCTCTAGCCACTGTTACTAGGCATATGCAGTAAATTTAATTTTTACTCTATTCCTTTCTCCCTCTACGTCTCTTTCCCCCTGCAGGACATTTTATTGGATGTCAACAGTGTATGGCTAGAACACCAAACTGTGTACAGTACTCTAAACTTCAACGCTGTTCTCATGTAATGGAGGCACATACAAGCTTTAATTGATTTAGCATGACTTTTTTTGATGCTGTCAATTATTTATTTTTTTTTAACACCTATGCTTTTCTCCTTTCTTCCCCTGTTGGGAGTCCAAACTTATGGCTGCCATTCTGATACATTAACTCTGGATGGAAAGACAGCTATACACCTTTCTGTCTCCGGAGCTAGTTCCTGTGCTGCCTTTTGAATCAGCCAATACTGGATGCTTGCAAAAGATCTGATTGTTGCCAATGAAATCTTTCTAGTAGAACCAATATCTGGTACTTTCAGTTCATTCCTCAATAAACCATTGATTAAAGGGAAGCATAACACACATGAAAAGATCCAAAGAATAAATGTCTGGATAGTGTTTCTGTATTAGAATTAAATTACCAGACTATAAACAGTAGCAACACAAAGATTCTTGAGTGATTTGTATGGTTTGTTTGTTTTGTTTATTTATTAAAGCATATTTGTGCCAGGTGGGAAGCAGGAAGGAGGCCCTGATTCTTCAGTCTGATCTGCATGGACATTACCCTTACAGCTGTGTAGAGAGCCCTTGAAAAGTCAGTGGGTCTTGTGTAGGCACAGGGGTCCAACGGTATGGTTCAGTGTACAGGCTCAGGGCCTAAGGATATTGTTTTGTCCCTGTGGCTTTAGGTCACACACCTTCAATTAAATACTTTATTAGCATATTTAGCATGCATATTGCTTAATTCTTATTTAAAGACAGTACAGATATGGTTATGGTAATGATTAGTAATGGTGGTGAATTTCTTGTTAATTTAAAAGTCAGAAAGCCACAACTATTACTTATTTCTATCACAGTGTTTAAATAAACTCAAGCAGGAAGGCTAAATAGACAGTCAACTCAAAATAGTAAATTTCAAAAAATGAATTTAGACATAACTACAGACACCTTGTGAGCACTACATCTTAGATTGAGTACCTCTACCAGCTTTTTGTGGTGGTAAAATATTTCCCCCCTTTTAAAAAATAAGTCTGAGGAATATGTGAAACTTACTAGCCATACAGTGTGGTCATATTTACAAAATTAAAAATATGGTGGATTTTTCTCTAACCTTTCACTTATAGTAATAAATAATATTACTTCTAACAGTAATAGACAAACATTTTCAGGAAAGTGTTTTTTTTTTTTTTTTATTAGTGACTCTTACCATTTTACAACTAGTTTTTCTTCATTTACCATTTTATGATATTTTATATATCTTCTGTATGTTAAAATATAGATTTAAAAATAACACTGCTTCCAAATAAGCCAAAAGTATGACATGTCTGTTACCTTCAAGGTGTTAACAACTGGCAGGATGTCAGGTGTTAGTGATACTTAGGCATGAAGAAGAATGTAGTATCCATTCTCTTCCCCCCGCCCATCCCCCTGTTCCCACTAGGTATCATGTTTTCACTCCAGCATTAATTTAAACTTGCAATTTGGGAATTGAGGAATGTAGCCCAAGTTAAAATTCTAGGCACAGTGAACAGGTCTGCTCAGCCAACCGAGTTAACTGTTTGAATCCAAAGAAATTCTATATCTCATGTAAACTAAATGCAATTTTTGATATTAGGGAGACAAATACTGCATTTTAAAATCTAATCCAGTTTTCTCCTTTTTAACTTTCTTCTGGATTGTTTGTGTCTACTATAAAAGTGGCTATGAAGCCTGTTATTTGAAGTTAATCAACTTATTTATTTCTAATAGTAGAAATATTTTCATTTCAATTTTTACAGAGTTTCTGTAAGTGCATTAGTGATATGATCAATGAAAAAACTGCAAGTAGACAGAACTTCTATACAGAGGAATAGAAGTTAAATCTGACTCTAAATTACGGAAGCTTAAATTAACTTCCTCAGCCTGGTATCAGCTTTCTTGTATCAGGAGTTTTAGATGTTGTTTGGGGGAGGTGGATGTTCAATTAATTGAATGTAAATCTTTTGTTTTGAGTTACCTTTTATCATATCAAATATTCCTCCCCATGAGAGTGTGATGGGAATCTTTCCATAGATCTCACTGGGCTCTGCATCAAGCTCTGTATGAGTGTCCCAGCTTCTGTTGACTCCTGAACTTGAGTTTTATTTCTTCAGTGGTTATCAGCCTGGTATCTGGATGAGCCTGTCTCCTTAATAATTGTATGTACAAAGAAGATAACTTAATAAAGTTCAGGCTATTGGCAGAATTTATATTCTGTTTTAGGAGGGAGTCTAGAGAGACAAGTCAGGTGAGGTAATATCTTTTGTTGAGCTGATTTCTGTTGATGAGAGAGACAAAGTTTCAAGCTACACAGAGCTCTTCCTGAGGGAGGTGGCAAAGTGTTGGTTCATTTATTCTTAAAATTATCCTCTGTTAAGATTTGTATACTTGATATTATTTTTCTCATCATTTTTACATATTTCAGTTATTGTGCCTTTGCCCACATGTGGAAATGACTATAGAAAGATAGTGATGATTATAAAACCATTATTTACATTTTTATTCTCAGAGTTGTTATGCTCTTTCTTTCTCTTTATTTTTTTATATATTTTTTTTAAATTCACTTACATGCATGTGACTAGCATTACAGTGACTGCAGTTTGGTGGCTTTTTCTTTTTAATCCCTGAGCACAATATCTGCTTGAGTAACTATTCACAATACTTACAAGAGGAAAAACTGCTAAGGCTGAGACTATCCAGCCTGCTGGTTTAAAAAAGCAAACACTCAGATGCTCAAACTTTTAACCGCAGCCACTATGTTAATAAAAACTAGTTGCTTTTAATTGGTTGCTATATTTTTTGAAAAGATGGAGACAAATGAGAGCTGATTATGCATATCACTTAGTATGAGGCACACCTTCCTGTGACCATAAAGTGCAACAAGTGCTATTCATGTTAACAGTTTTTATCTTTGTAGTGCCTAGAGGTCCTGGTTGTGGTAGGCTCTACACAAACACAAAAGACACAGTGCCTGCCCCAAAAAGATGTGACTCTGGAGAATTGGGTTCAGTTCTTGGCTTTGCTACAGATTCCTTTGTGATCTTGAGTAGAGTGCCTAAAGCTTCATTTTTCAAGTGTTCAGTACTCACAAATAGGAACAAATTTTTAAAAGTTCCTTTGTAGGCACGTAAATAAGGAACAGATTTGAAAAGGTGCTCTGCACCCAGCAGTTGCTATTTTGCCACATGTAACTAGACTTTAAGAACTTTGCACCTGTTGTGCTGACCGGTCTTGAAAATTTAGCCACTTCATATTGGTACCTAAATGGGAAGTGAGCTTCTAGAAAAAATATGGCCGTAAGTGATTTGCCCAAGGTCACACATGTAGAAATGTGACAGGAATTGAACCCAGATAACTTGAATCCCAGTCTGTTTTGCCATCAAGAGCATACATCCACTCTGGTGAAGGGAGAGCTTTAATGAAAAGGGATGGATCTGGAATAAAAATTTGGCAAATGCCTATTAAATGCTTAGGAAACAACTTTGACTGACTTAATATTTGTATATACACCTCTACCCCATTATAATGCCACCCGATATAACACAAATTCGGATATAACGCAGTAAAGCAGTCCCGCACTCCCGCAGATCAAATCAAGTTCGATATAACACGGTTTCACCTATAACGCGATAAGATTTTTTTGGCTCCCAAGAACAGCATTATATCGAGGTAGAGATGTACTGACTTTAAGTACCATTCACACATATTGGGGTGCAGGTACTAAACCAAAACCAACTAAAAATGATTAAAGAAAAAATTAGGACAGTTTTTTTTCCTCATGGATGACTCTTCCTACATTTAAAGTCATGTGGAAGGAACAAGGAGCACAAGTTCTATACCTTGATTTTGCGCAGCATAACAAGCAATAAATCTATGGCGTCCCTGCCTACACCCTGTTTTGCAAATCAGATAAAATGAACAAGGGAATTGAACTGTAAAGAATGCTAACCAGTCTTAACAGTCTAAATCTTCTCAGGTGTTCGAGTAGCTAGCGTAAGTCTTTACTTAGGTGGTTAATATGTGTTCCACTAGGGGAGGAGACTGCTTGACCTGCCCTTGATCAGGATAGGACTGTGGCTGAGAGAGAGCACTATTGGATGGCTGGGATTGCTAGCTTCAGAAAGCATCAGCCAGAAAAAATAGCAGCATGGTAGGTTTTTTCATTTTTAGATATGAATAGGGTTGGAAAATCCACGTGTTCAAAGTAGACACAATAAACATCTGCTGAATGTTTATTTTTAAAATCTCTAGCCCTCATGGGTGCATGCATAGCCATCCAAGTGTGAACAGAGACCGCATAAATCTGTGAAGTGGTGTCTTCCTAAACTGCCTGGACATCTCCAGTATCATCACTGCTTGGTGGGGAGGGAAGAGAGGGGATTGCTGCTTTTGGGACAGAGAAGGCCACTCTCGGGTAGGGTCGCCTGATGAGCTGGTGGCTGCTGCTACAGTCACCACCAACCCTGGATCATGTGTTTGGGTGGAGGGCTGGCATCCTAACTGAGGAGTCCATAGACTTGTGGGTGGAGTTGAGGGCATCATAAACTAATCTCTGATAATGGGGAATGGCTTTGCTTTCACTTACTGGAAAGCAGTGTAGGTTGATTGGGGGAGAGGGGATAACTGGTTGTAGGAAAACATTGGGAGGTGTTAAGGAAATAAAGTATTTAATCTTTTGTAGGGGGTGGGGAAATGAGCATTCTAACTGTCACTGAAGTCTGGTACCTTGCCTCTGTGGTGATCTATCCTGGTGATCGTTTAGTGGAAAGTGTACACCCATCTCTTACAACATAGTGTCCTTGGCTGGTTGTGCAATAGAGACTATAGTATAAAACTATTTTTTTGACATCAGTTGATCAGCTTATGCTTTGAAACACTAGGATTGCTAACCCTTAACTTTTCTCCCTACATGTTCTGTACAATTGGACAATTTTTAACTTTTTTTTTTTTTTTAAATCTCACTTGGCTGTTGCCTCCAATATCCTGACTTAGTCAGTCCCATAGGTTAATTATAAGATGCACAGGAGTTTCTCATCAGTCTTTAATCAGTTTTTTTTTTAGCTTTTTAATTTCAAGTGTCTCCTTGTTTCTTAAATTATAAGCAAGAGTAATGGAAGTCCATGATATAGGTTGAAACCACTCATTGTTCTATATTGTTGTACTTCTGTATTATCAGTCTCTCTCTCCACTTCAAACTAAATAACCCTAGTCTTTTTAAAATTGCCTCTTTTATGGAAATGTCTTCTGTGAGTGTATTGATTACTGATCTTTTGGGGCCTTTCTAATTTTTGCTGTGTTGGCTAGAATAAGTCCTATTTGATAGCCCAGAAGAATGAAACTTCCTATTTGGTGAACAAGCTACTTACATTCACATGAGTATCCACAACTTACCTAGGTATTTACCTGGACCACCACCACCATCATAGTATCTAGCACCTCCCATGTATTTAAAAACAAAGATAGCTTACAGAGTCCCCTGTTATGGTAATTGTGTGTTTGTGTCCCTGAATCCTTGTCTAAATATTTCATTACCAGCACTATTACCCTCTGAGTCCATTTTCTCTTAAGGACTTTTGTTTATACAAGAACGTGCTCTCCTGGGTCTTTGAAGGGTGAAGCAGGAAAACAAAGAAGTAGTGAAACTTAATTTTTTATGTTTAATACTGGTGGGGCAGTAAGGGTTTAATTTCATTTTCTTGATGGGGAAAGACTCTTCCCAGCACCTGGCTACAACATGCATTTTTCAAAATGTGGGGACAAGAATAAAGGACACAGTGATACAAAAGAGTCAGAAAAAGGCTTTTTAGATTAGAGGCAGGTGTTGATATTTTTAAACTTCTTACCGGTCTCCATCTTCATTCTTCTGGGTCAGTTCATCCTTATCTCCCAACCCAGTATTTCATGCTTCTCTCCAGTCATGTTTCATTTGACCTCTTGTCTTTTTTTCAGGGTCTTGTAAAACTGGTTCAAGTATCCTGGGTTTTCCAACATGCCTTTCTGTTCTTAAAATGTCTCTGTTTCTGCTCCTGCTTCTAACACTTGACATGCGGGCTGGCAATAGCTGTATAGTGAAGCTGATGTAATCCTGATCTATCACTCTGCTGCTCTTGTGGAGGACATATTTACAGGAGCTGTTGTGGTGAAGGGTAAAAAGAAAATCTTGAGGGGAGGTTTCTGACAAACAAGGCAGTGAGATAGTAGTTTCACCAATGGTCAAATGAAAGAATGCATCAGTACCTCTTCTGCCTGGTCCAGTGCTCCACAATTAGTACATTCAGGGCCTGGTTTGTGAATGTTTCCCATCATTCTAGGAAACTCTTTCACTAAACTGCATCTGACAGAGTAGTGTGGATGGACAATGGTGTCAGCTATGCCCACCCCATTTTGTACAGAGGGTTGCCAACATAGGGCAACTTTGGAGGGAGTAAGAAAACTAAGATTCCAAAATATCCACAAACAAATATGGTAGTCGCTTAAAAAAGGGGTGTGTGGGGGAAACGCACTCCATCTGAAAGGATGGATTAGAGAAGAGACCCAGAAAAGAGAGAAAATCGCTTGTGGGGAGTTATTTTTGCTAAGCTGAAGGTAGCAAACTAGACTAGTGGGTCAAAGAAAATATTCTATCTAAAACCAACATCGTGGAATTCTCCATCTGAAAATGTTTGGGAGAGTGGGAGATGCTGCTACACACACACACACACACACACACACACACACACACACACTCTTTTTGTCTGTGCATAGCCTCTCTCTAAACTTCAGTCTCTGACCGCCCTCCCACCCCAATCCCCTTTCAGGGCTATCTTCTGAGATTTCTGTACCATCATTTTGTTTGTTCATTCTCCAAGGCTACATATCACAGTGACCATCAGTCAAACTAATTCTGGATTTGACTTCATCCAAAGCCTGGCAAACATTTTCTTTGATCCAGCCTCCTGCTCTGCTCTTCCAAAACAGAATTTTGCCTGTGCCTTGTTGCTCCTGATACTATCTAGCAGCAGCATCAGGAGTGGCAACAGCATGGAACTGATGTTCACTCTGTGGTTGCTGTGAGGAAGTGTTGCGAGTAGCAGAAGCAAATCTCCAGATGCAATTGATTACTGCAGCAAAAGGGTGTGGATAGGAGAAGAGAATAGTGAATCTCTCTTAATGTCTACCTATTAGCTTTCTCTCCCATCAGAAGAAAAACTGATAGGATCAGCATCAATTTCTTTCCGCTTTTGAGGAAGTGTTCTAGGTTATAGCAGAGTTGAGGTGTGATCTTCTATGAGATTGTCATGCAGGGGAATTTCAGAACTTTTGAGTAGTGAAAAGGGACTAGAAAACACAGTTCCCATGACAAAGTTAAACTCTCATATTGTGCAGATTACTTCAATGAGTCATCCACAGGTATACTTATGTCTTTTGCGAGGTTACAGCTAATTCAGATACCATTAGTGAATTAGAAGCTCAAACTTTTGGTTCCAGTGTGTGTTTATACTCTGAATTTCATCTGTAAATTTGTAGTTTGTAATTTATTTAAACTTTATAATACAATGTATACAGAAAGACTTTTGCTAACATCCTATACCTCTTACTTCATCTAATAAGAGATTGGCTTAAACACTGCGTGTTATAACATGGATAAACTGCACTTGCTAAGTTGGTAACAGTAATGGTACTAAACAAACCAAGACTAACAACTTCCATATACAGAATCTGTTCTGATTCCTTGGACCTTATAAAATCAAGGCCCTTATAAAATTCTCCCTGTGGAATAATGTTCTTTAGTAACTTATTTGACATGGTTTTTGTTTGTTTGTTTTGGAGCCTTATTTAGGGAAAGAGGAAACTTTCCATCCTATACCTAGTGCCTTTCTCTATCTCCTCATCATTCTATACGGGAACAAATGAAATAAATGGTTTGCATTTTTCTTGCAAGCAGGCCTTTATGAGGGGGGTGGTGAGGAGAGTTCCCTCTAAATTTTAAAACTTGTGATTGTTTTCAGAATGTTTGTTTTTTAAAATCACCTCCAGAAAGTTCAGGAAATTGTAAAATTCATATTGCAATCTTTTTTACAAGTGTTTTTTTTTTTTTTATTTTCTCTAACTGGACATTGTCCCTTACACTTCAGCCTTAATCTCTAACCTATCCAATTTAGAACTTTGAATTTCTCAAACTTTTTTTAAGGATTTTTCTACAGAAACTTCCTGAGACTCCATCTTTGGCATCCTACAGACATTGCTTGTGTTACGACTTCTGTTCTCTTGATATGTACATAAACTGCGGGAAAATCTTCACTGGTATCAGGCATTCCACTTAGATTTTTAATCGTCTAGGCTGAATAGGCTTAAAGAACTTCTGTGTCTCCCACCAGCCTCCACAATGCTAGGTATGGTTGCAGGAAACAACTAGATAAGCTTCTCATAGGAAGGTATTGGATGGTCCAGCAGGCACAAGAACCAGCAAGTATTGATGAATTCTTTCTTCCCCCTTGTCTCTCTTGCCACACTAACTCTTGGCAGGAAATGCCAACAGCTTCAACAAATGGCTCTACTGCTTTTAGGCATACAAGAAGTTGTTTTCAAAGCTTTTGACACACCTGACTTTAAAATCAGGTTTTAACACAGCAGCTTGCATCTGCTTCACTCCTTGTGTCCTGGCTTCCTTCTTAACATTAAGTAACTTAAAATTTTGTATCGATAAACTTTACCATTTCACTCATTTTAATCTGTAAAAGAGCTTTGTGTACTTTGAAAGCTTGTCTTTTTCAACAGAAGAAATTGTTCAAATAAAAGATCTCACCCACGTTTTTCTCTCTAAAATATAAAGCAGTCTTGATACACTGCACCATCAACCTCTTTCCACGGTGAGAAATAGCCATTTTTTATTAAGAACTGGGTAAGAGGAACAAAGTCTGACAGATTTATTTCAACTTGGTTCCCAACTGTTTTTAAGAGCATCTCTTCAGAGACTTAATTTAGACTTTCAAAATATTTAATAAAATCCACCAGCTTGCCATAATCCATTTTTTTTAATTAACTGCTAGCATCCATGACTTCTCCATTGTGCCATGCGTGCTAGGTGCTTTACAGACTAATCTAAAGAATGGGTCTTTGCTCCAAAGATTTAAAAATTTTATTAAGATGTTTTTTTTTTTAAAAAGTGAACAGTTCAGAGTTGAAGCATAAAAGTTTCTGGTCATCAGGGAATAATGTACAGATTATTGAGGGTAAAAAGTTTGGTTTAAGATCAGGTGGCATAAGGAATACATAATCTGCAATATTCCCAATTGAGGGGTAAAAGGTTGATGGGTCAAAGCACAGACGTTGAGATATGAGGGTATGAAGTTCATAAAGTGACTATGTTGGGGTATGGAGTATAATGAGTGGATATGATTGAGGATGGATTGACCCTCATTTGATGAGGTTTAATGTTCAGGGAGTTTAAGGCTCCAGTCCATATGAATGGAGAGAGTCTCTTGGTCCCTTTCTCGTAGTCAAAGAATGATGTCACTCTGGCTCACACCTCCTGGTACTGTCGATGGCTGGTGATGTGTTCGATGTAGATGTCCCTGGACCATCGGACGGTATCTGAGACCTTGAGGTGCCGCATGAGCCATGCGTAATATCAACTGATCCCGCAGGTCAGCGCAGCACACCTTTGTTGAAGGGGGTTCCAGATGCCAGGGCTCTGACGATCAGGGCATCCATCTGCACCTTATAGCCCTTCGCTCTCAGGGTATCGGCCAGGGGGGCGTACTTTTTCAAGCTTACGAGCTCGCGCTTTGCAAAATGCCAGGGTCCTGTTATCGAAGGAGACCGTAATGTCGATAAGGATGATCTTTTTCTGGGCCTTATCGGTGATAACATAAGGTCGTAGTTGGCTGTTGGTACCGGGGATGGTGCTGTTCACGGAGATCTCCCAGCCGTGGTGCGGTGGCTTTCACCAGGTGGTTCTGGATGGCTTTGTGGCACAGCTGCCAGGCTCTGGAGTGGAGTTTGCAGCTGCACAGGACGTGGGGAAGGGTCTCGTTTGAATAGCTGCACTTTCTGCAATGCTTGTATTGGTCTTCATGGCGGACGGCTCCGTTGAGCGGGATGCAGTTGAGCTGGACACTGTGGATGAACCGCTGGTCGGCGAAACGGGTGAAGCCACCCCCGGCGAGGAAGTGGTTGCTGGTGTCCCACTTGCTGGTCAAATCAAAGGCTTTACCCTGGTCTGGTTTATGCTTCAGGATTTCCACGTACAGCAAGTGGATGGTGGCCTTCTAGGTCCTCTCCAGCAAGCCTCTGGTGCTCGGGGTGAGGATGGTGTTGTCATTGGACCTGATCTGCAGCACTTGAACTCCCAGTTCCTGGTGCTCCTTGCACCAATACTAGTGGCAGCCGATGCGCTTCTGCAGGCGATGTCGCGCACGTCCCTTCCAGGGAGCCGCCAGGAAGGTGGCAATGTCTTGGTCGAAGGAGGCTCTGCTGATCCGCTTCTCTGTCGCATCATGCAGGGTGTTCGCCACAATGTTCCTTACTGTGGCATCGGGACATGTCAGCAGGCGGAAGGTGTGGGCGGTCAACACGACATTGCACAGGTCATCCATGCGGGGGATGTTAGCGCTGCCATGCCTGTGGGCAATGTAGACCAGCTTATTCATTCTGAAAGGACAGGGAATAAACAAGGGATAGCAGGAGTAATGTGATGAAAAGTAACATGATAGTATGGTTAAATAAAACAAGCATCTTATTCCACTTTAATTTAGTGTTTTTTGAATATATAAGGGTGGTTTGTCTAATCCTACAGGCAGAGATGTTAGGCTTTTATAGGCCTTTTGGAAGGGGTATCAGATCTACTTGAAGGACTGGAGGCCAAAAGCATGGTGGATTGAGACAGGGATGCAGGGCATGGAGAGAAGATAACTTTACTGGTTGGGTGGAACAAAAGCATAAAGGGTTGTACAGAAATACCCAGGAGTCAGTGTCTCAAGGCCTAAACAACTCAACCTGGTACCCTATCACAGCAGGTCAGGGTTTCAAAGACTTGAGTATTTTCTGCTGCACATGTTGTTACCTCCTAACCTCTCTTCTCCACTAGAGCTTGGGGTGGAGGGGAGAGGGGTTATTTGCTTTGTAGCAGGCTTGCAGCATCCAGCCAGCAGATTATCTGCTCCTGTGTTCTGCTGTAAATGAAGGAGCCTTCCTGGACCTTGCCTCCACTCATGAAGTGAAGGCAGTGTCTTTTGAAACAAATACAAACTCTCAGTTGAACTAGCAAGTTAACATGAAACAGTTTGGTGTTCTGTTACGGAAGGAGTTGGACTCTTGAGGTTTGCAAAATTGTTTCCAGTGTTTCGTTTCACCTGAATGAAAGTCTAGTCTATCTTAATATTTTGTTTTTAGTCCTTAAACTCTCAGACATATCAAAGCTTTTTCAAATTTCCACATTGGAAAGGATAGTGTTTAACCACATGAACTCTAGTTCATTGTCATTTAAGCACTAAGTTCTTGTTACTGTATAGTTAAGTATTTGTAACTCTTTCTCTAGTGGTATTCATGTTCTTATTTACCTCTTTGACAGGTATAGCTTACGATCTCCTTACTCCCTGGCTGCTTTTCTCTTGGTTAACTGTAATTACTGTCAATCTGGATGCATCGTTTTCATGTACATGAGACACACAATGAAATCTGGAAGGGTCATTAAGTGAGTCTTAAGTACCTCTACATCAGATTTTCCTTCAATCCTAGGCCCTATTGTCAATAATCTTCCCCTCCCTCATATTTCTATTTTTCTCTATTTTTAAGAGTGACTTTAGAATATGAAACCTACTGTTGATCTATCTGTGGTCCACAGAGAGCTGCCAGGTGACTCGATACTGCCTCCACCTCTTTCCTTAGATTTGTTTCTACAGACATCCAGGCTCTTTATGGCATTGAAAAGCCTGGCTGTCTATAAAAGAAGCTAGAGATGAGGAAGAACTAGCTTAGATGCTTTCTGTAGAGCAGTGGCTTCTACTAGGGGGAAGGGTGAGTAGGAGGAGAATGGAACCAAAGCCTCTCATGGAGACTATATCAATTATTGGAACATTTAAAAATACTTCTTTCCACATAAGCAATTGATGTAGTTTATATAGTCTCAAATGCAAAGAGAATGGTTTATGTAGCCATCATGGGAAGGGAGGTTGCCAGTGACACTCTGTAAAATGTAAGCAAGGCAAATGAATTCTTGTGTTGGCGCCACAGTAGATTTCTGTGAATGCCAGGGTTAACATTTATGAATGTGGCAAACCTATGTTTACTAAAGTCTCCCTGCTTTTCAAACTGAATTGGCTCTCTCAGAAGTGAATGTCTCAGTAGACTGAGACTCAAATGCACATACATGGGAGAACGGGGGAAGAAGGTGTCCAAAAACAACCATGACCTTCAGCAAATAGGGGGATTTGAATATGACCGGGAAAATATTCTACAACTGTTAGTGGATGTGCAATTATGACAATCATATGTAAAACTAGGGAGGTGGTAATGCTGCTTAATGTCAACTTGGTGTGTGACTTTTGCTAGAATGTTGTGCAGTGATCTCCACACTTCAGGAAGACTATAGAAAAAACAGAAAGTAGCATACAAATAGAGGGATTATTGCCTGAAGTTTTAAAAACTAATTAGGTTAGAAAGAACTCTTTCTTTAAACAAAAAAGATAGATAATGGTAGAATAACCACCAAGGTAGGTGGTGTCTGAGGCACAATTACTGCAGATATTAAATCTACTGCAAAAAATTGTTAGTGGGATTTGTGCAATGAATAATCCTCCTATTAAGGAAGTTAATAGTGTTGTTTTCAGGCACTGCTCCTCTTTTCTTCTCACTACATAAAAAAAAATCAGTCACTTTATACATCACAGTATCTGCAGCAGCATCAATGTGATGAGTTCTTTCTCAATTGTCTAATCTCCCAACTCAACCAACTGGCAATGATGCCTTTCAAACAAGACTACTGTATTTTCCCCTCTCATTGAAACTGTCAAATTGAGTTTGAGAGCACTGTTTTAAAATTTTGTTTAACACTAGCTTCTGTCCACACTGGCTAGTCCAAACCATGTTAAAAACTTGGTTTTGCTGAGATTACAAAGTGCAGTTACAGTGAAACTCTATCCTTGGACCTCTGGTTTGCATAGGATCACCTTTCAGTCTTACTCCTGGGGGAATTCTGCTCCACTACGCATGTGCAGAATTCATGTCTACCAGAGATTTCTTTGCTTCCCTGCACAAAAATGACTTTTTGATGGGGAAGCAAAGGGAAGCCTTAAGAGTGCTCATGCAACCCTCTCCAGCAGTATGTTTTGGGTGCCCAGGGTAGCTGGCAGAGATGCAAATCACTGTGGGGCAGGGGAAGACCCAGCTGGTGGCTTCTACCCTGCGCCAGGCTCAGCTGCTAGTCCCGGCTGGGCTGGGGAGGATGGGGCTGGGTCAGACCCACCCCCCTTTTTTTCCCCAAGGCTTCAGGAAGCTCTGCAACCCCCCTCCATGCACACATTTCCTGCGCCCATTGCTCCTCAGCTGCAGGGAGAGCTGCTCCCCCATTGCCTAACCCCTATGCATCCAGACCCCTTCATACCCAGACCCTTCCACGAAGTCTCCCCCCTGCACCCAGAATCCTCCCTGGCCAAGCCCCACTGCACCTGGACCAGTCACCCCTACCTGGATTCCCACTCCATTAAGCCCCAACGAGCTTCATCTGGATACCCCCCCACACTCCCTGCTGAGCTCTATCCCTGCCACACCCAGACTCCCCACCCCCACTGAGCTCCAACCACCTTTACCTGTATCCCCCTGCAGAGTTCCATTACCCTTGCACCCAGAACCGCCCCCAATAAGCCCCTGTGCATCCAGATACGCCCTGCACCCAGATCTCCCCCACCCCCACTGAGCTGCTTGCACCCAGATTACTCTACACAGAACCCTCTCAACCCACACCTGAATCCCCTCCACACTTGGATCCTGCTGGGCTGAGCCTGTCTGCCCACATCTGGTGAACCTGGCACAGAGGGACAGGGCCCTGGGTTGTTTCTGGAGCAGGTCCCTTCCTTGCACCTTATCAGGGTAGGGTGCATCCTCACTGCTTAGTCCGTGTCCTAGGGCGGGGAGCTGCAGAATGATCTCCCACCACTGTGCAGCCAGTGGCCTGTGCTTCCCTGTGCCATGCTGAAGCCTCCACAATTATTTGACAAATTTGCAGAATTTTAAAATATTGTGCACAGATTCAAGTATCAGAGGGGTAGCCGTGTTAATCTGGATCTGTAAAAGCAGCAAAGAATCCTGTGGCACCTTATAGACTAACAGACATTTTGGAGCATGAGCTTTCGTGGGTGAATACCCACTTCGTCAGATGCACGTAGTGGAAATTTCCAGGGCCTGGAAATTTCCACTACGTGCATCTGACGAAGTGGGTATTCACCCACGAAAGCTCATGCTCCAAAATGTCTGTTAGTCTATAAGGTGCCACAGGATTCTTTGCTGCTTGTGCACAGATTGTTTGTTTGTTTTTTTGTTTTTTGGTGTGGTTTTTTTTGTGCAGAATGCCCTCAGAAAATTGAAACAACTGGGTCAATTTTGCCTCTGCTCCAGTAACATATGGAGTTGTGGTGTGTGAAGAGTAATTCCCTCACTGTAGGGTGGATGCAAGTGACTGCGCTGTCCAGCAGCACCCCATGGGCACAAGAATAGGAGTGTGCTGGGGACAGGAGAGGGCATTCTCATAGCATGTGGTCAGATGGAGATTCTGGATTGCAGAACAGCTTGAGTACGGCTGTCATGAGTTAAAGTAGCACAGGGCTGCTTTAAGTCATGGTGAGGCCGCTTCAGCGTTCATAGCAGTCCAGCATACAGGTTGTGTAAACCTGCCTTTCCTTCAGTACAGAATCTAGCCTATTGTAGCCACACACTATAGAAACTACAGATTTAAACAAATCCTTTGTCAAGCATGGGTTTTGGAAGCCAGATGTAAATACATTTTATTAAAAATAGTCTAATGAAGTCACTTTTAATCAGAATTGGAAGCTTATTGCTCAATTGATTGTGGTTTCAGGGAACAATCTTACAATTTGCTGAAGTGACAGCTAAACTCACACTTGTGTCTTTGGTAGCTGGGAGTGTGTGCGCTTCACAAAGGCATTAAAAAGAATAAATTACTTTTCCTGCATGACTGTGTTTTCCTCACCAATTATCGGTTTCCATCTCTCCTCCTCTTTAACTTTGTAGCCTTCCAGCCTTCTAGTGTTTCAAATTGCTCCATGCTAACTGGCTTCTTCAAAATGTGTTCAACAGTTTTTTGTAAAAATTGACATTTGAGGTTTCTTTTTAATTGACTCTAGTTAGAAATCAGTGTGATACAGCTCTGCATTTCTATCAGAGTAACAAAGATCTGTCTGATAAGCCAGGATCATTACATCTGAATTTTATACTTGATCCAACTGACTAAACTTTCATTTATACAGAAAATGCTTTCTGTATATTAAGGGGCAAAGGGGTAATTGAATTATTTATTCAGGGCCTGCTTTCCACCAGTTCACAATATTAGTTGCTCAATAGCTGAGCAGTATTAATAAAAATTGGGATGATGTGATTTTTTTTTAATTCAGTTTTTGATTTCACTTTTAACAGGAGTCTTTTGGGGGATTTTTATTTGTACTTAAACAAAATTGTGCCACTTGCTAAAAAAAGAAATCTGGTTTTGCTGCTTCATCTAAATGACATTCTCTGAATTAAACTTACCAAACATTCCATCAAATATTCTTGGCCAGCTCAAGCTCCCATGTCGGTGTCTCCATTACTGTAGAGTTAAGTTAGTCCCTTTTTAAAATCTGAGTAAGCAGCAGCTGAAATACTGCTAAATGACCTTTGACATAGGAACCCATGAATGCCCCAAGTATGATTTCACTTTCACCATGTTCTTTGTGAACCTGAATGCTTGTCAAATCAGATGTGTGTTTAGACCTTTTCACTGAATGTGCCTGGAGGGAGAGAACAAAGCATGGGGTCAATTTGGCATAATCCCCACATTTATCTTTATTCTGTTATAGTGGCTTGTGGGGGATGGGGTAACTATTCTTCCCAAGGTGAAAGTGCAAGCAGAGTGTAGGGAGGCTATCAGTCATTTCTTCTAGACTTTTTTTTTTTTTTTTTTCTCTCAACAACCTAGCTGGTCTCCTGTGATGTACACATGCTAATCTGGCTGACTAGATAGGTTGCTGGTTGATATGCATGATTGCTATTTGCTCTACTCACCACTGTTATGTAATAGTAGCATCAATTGGCTAGTCATCTGAAGTAAACAAATGTGTATATTTAACCTTGGGCAACAGATGCAGAAGTCTATACTAAACACTGCTTTCTTCTTGGCCTTGAAAGGGGGGAGATGAGTATTTGTGGTATACTAAAGTGATAGGTAAACAGTTAAGTATCTTATTATAAAGACTCCCAACTTAATATACATTTTTACTGTGTAATCTTCATTACGTTTCCTTTTGCAGGTTGTTAGTTTTACTCAAAGTAGTGACTAATAAATTTTCAAAGCAGGTAAGGTTTTGTTGTTTGGGGAAAAATAGATTCCTCTCCTACTAAATTATTACATGGCTCTATAATAGTATTTGAAGATTTTACTCCTGTAGTAGATTGACTTTGCAATAAAGTATATTGGTTCCTGTATTGAGCTTGAGTGGTCTGAATCTGTAAACGAGCCATTGTGTTGTAAAGTACGAGTGGGTGGAGGAACTATATGACAAAGGACCTAGTTACCTTTACAGTTTGTTCGCTGTACCTTGTATACTTTGTTTCAGAAGAAAAGAGCTATTCAGTGTCTTGTGTGAAAGACTGCCTCCTCACACACATGACTTGTGGGAAATTTCTCTCCAACTTGTGGGTTTTCAACTTGTGTAGAGCTACACTGAATGCCTTTGGGACGTGACTCCAAACAGTTTTTTTTATATAAAACATCTTTAGACTGAGCATTTCCTAATTTGACACTTTGATAGTGAAAACAGAAATCAAACATCAAGAGCACCTAAGAGGTGGAATATGTTAGTCACTAGCCCTTTTTAAAAACTTAACTCTTCAGAAAAGATGCCTTTCCAAGGGACTCCTGAAATAGGAAATTTCTTTCACTGAGGCTAAAAATCTTGCTTTAATTTTGGGAGGAGGAAAACACATTTAAATATAAAGAGCTAATTTAGTATTGTCTTAACCAATTCTGGAAGAAAAACTAGTTTTTTGTTAATTGAGATCTAAACCTTATCTGCTGTCCTTGTTAAACTTGATAGTTGTCTTCACGCAAACCCCATACAATATTGAAGTATGTGTAAATTTTTATCTGGGTATTTAATTACTTTAGAAAACAAAGCGACAACTTTTGTTTCTTGTCTACATTAGCACAGCAGAGAATAACATTTTTAAATACTCTTCTGAAAGCTTCTAGGTACACTTAAGAGGTGTGCTTCACTCAAAATGTAACTATTATGGGGATTAAAAATGTAACTATTCTTTCTCTGCACCTACAGTCATTGATTTGTTTTTATTTATTTTACTGCAGTCCTCTTTGGTGTTGAAGTGGGAAAGGGTGTGGGGGGGGGGAAGAGCTAGGTTCATTCCTGGCTAGCAGCTTCCTTCAGGAACTCTTATACTTTTACCTCCCTGAGTTCTTTTCTTAGCCCCAAGCTTATCTTCTGCCCATCTGTACGAATAGCTGCTTTTCTTGTCTAAGAAGGTAATTCTGGGAAAGGATTAATACTGCTAGGCTTTAGTGACATCTCCCAGAGGAGGCTGGTTAAAAAACCCAGCCTGTCTCTGAGGCAGGGCCTTGGCTCCATAAAAGCTCTTGCAATTTTCCCCCATTGCAACCTGCCATTCTCTGACTTTTCAGACCTTACATCGAAACTACTAACCTAAGTTCACAAGCATGTGCTCTTCTGAATTAAAGGAATGCAAGCCATAGCGCGTTTGCAGAACACCTGAACAGCCTCTTCTCATTCATACCAAGGGTGCTTCAGCTCATCTCTTCTGTGTTAGTAGGTCATGGTGAGAGAAGCAGTCTCTGGTAGGTATGTTTTCTGCAACCCAAAAAATGGTTAAACTTCATTTGGAAACCTGTAGGCAAGGAGCACTGGCTTCATCTGCATATATTAAGAATGCTGCTTACTGTTGTACTCAGCAACTGCTTCAATTTAGCCTTAATCTAGTATTGGCGGGGGCGGGGAATTACATTAATTGTGTTGCGAAGGACTTTTTTGACCCCCAGATGCATTCAGAAACTAAGAACAATTCTTTAATGTTTTATGCAAAAAGTCCTTTATTTTACTAGCAAACTGAAAGGACTAGAAGGAATCTTCCTATGTGAAACTGTATGCAATTTTCACATGCCAGCATTGATGTGGAGTGGTCAGCACATACAGAATCACTGCGTTCTCCATGTTGCTTATCAGAGGAGTAGCCTTGTTAGTCTGGATCTGTAAAAAGGGACAAATTGTCCTGTGGCACCTTATAGACTAACATGTATTGGAGCATAAGCTCTTGTGCGTGCGTATTCAGGTGCCACAGGACTTTGTCCCTTTTTCCATATTGCTTGTCTCTCTTCTGATCAGCTGACTTTGGGCGAACATGGCAGCATCAGCTGCTGAATTTGCTAGGTGCTTCCATGGTGGCTGGTTTTTGATGCTAGGCAAGGGACAAGAGTGCTGCTTTGATGAGCGTGGCAAGATGAGTATCAAAGATTCTTCCCTTTATGTGTGTGTCTACAAGTCATTCTGCTAGATTGACAGGGAACAAGTGCCTTCTTTGTCTTGGTCGAGTGTGGTGCCATGCAGGATTGTTGCAGATCCAAAGGATGAAGGTTGCAAAGCCAGCAACATCAAGTATGTTGAAGAAAAGAACCATTGGACACCTATTTACCTTGTACCTGAAGGAATACATTCTTACAAGATGGTCCGTATTACTGCGACCACTTTTAATGTCATTGTAGTGGAGAATTATGTAGGGTTTCTTTTTGTCTCCTCCTATAACCTTGTCATGATGCATCTTCAATAGCATTATTACTGACTTGCCCTTCTTTGGCATATAGGAAACCAGAGTGAATGGCCCAGCAAACCTGAACATTGATGACTATTTTCTTTGTTGTTTTGTGGATGCATCTCACTGGGTATATGTGGCTTATTTCATTGGATTGTTCCAGCATAACTTCTTCACCAGTATTCAGTTTGCTGAAGATCTAACTTAAATTTTGTTGAGGTAGATCTCCAACTACATCTTTCCCAGTGTTACATCAGGTCTGAACATAAGCTCCGAATTATCTGAAGATGAACAATTAATGGAAATGTGGTCTTCCTTTTCAGAACAACTCTAGATGTGATCTGGCACAAAGTCAGTATTATCTAATACATTGTCATCCATATGACAACTCACTTTCAGAGTTGTCAATCATTTTTATAAGATCAGAAGCAGAATATTGTGCCCGTTTGTTTGCCATCTCGAATTGTGCAGCACAGAAAATTACCTCAAGAGTTTCCTGAGTCTGCAGTGTTTGGAGCACCATACCTGCATAGAAAATCCCCTTGTGTGTTAGGTATCCTCAACACAGAGTGGACTGATGCTGGCTCTTTGCCTAACAGGCCTGGAAGGACCAACCTCCCTGGAATACTTTCTATGGGGACTATGCAGCAACAACTGTCATTGCAATGCATTGTCAATTAGTTTATGTTGACTACTACAATACAAGATACTGTATTTGCTTCTAATGAGAGTAACTCCTCACTTAAAGTCCTCCTGGTTAAAGTTGTTTCGTTGTTACGTTGCTAATCGATTAGGGAACATGCTCATTTAAAGTTTGTGCAATGCTCCCTTCTAATGACATTTCGCAGCCGCCTGCTTTTGTCCACTGCTTGCAGGAAGAGCAGCCCATTGCAGCTAGCTGGTGGGGCTTGTAACCAGAGTGGACTGGCAGCCTTCCTATCAGCTCCCCGCTCCTCTAAGTTCCCTGTGCTGCAGCCACCCAGCAGGCTATCAGTCAGCAGTTCGGCTGCCCCAACCCCCCGCCATATGCTGCTCCTGTCCTCTGCCTTGGAGCTGCTCCCAGAGACTCCTGCTCGCTGTGCAGGAGCGGAAAGAAGAGGCTAATGTCAAGGTGTCCCCCTACGCCTGCACCCCACTTACCCCTTCTCCAAATAGAGCAGGGAGGGGACATAGACGGAGAGAGACAGAGCGAGCTTGGGGCAGCAGCTGCTGTCTCAACTTCTTGAGCCACTTAAAAAGACAACGCACTTAAGAGGTGGGTCAGCTTACTTAAAGGGGCTGTGTGCATCTCTCTCTCACACACAAGGTGTGTGTCTGTCTGTCTGCTATGCTGTCTCCCCTCCCTCCTGTTTGTGCTGCGTTGATGAGAGGCTACATTAACAGCAATGTGTTAACCTTTTGAGGGCTCAACCGAGTGCTCATTCATCATTTTAGCAGCAAGGCATTCCCTGGGAAATATCCCTCAGTCTTCCACCCTCTAACTTTACCACCTCAACCAAGCTTCACAATCATCATAGCCTGGAACTGTATTAAATTGTTTGTTTAAAACATATAATGTGGGTATATCTATATAATATATAGTTTTTTGTCTGGTGAAAAAAAATTTCCCTGGAGCCTAAACTCCCCCATTTACATTAATTCTTATGGGGAAATTGGATTCGCTTAACATCGTTTCACTTAAAGTCGTATTTTTCAGGAACATAACTACAACTTTAACGAGGAGTTACTGTATGTAGATTGAATTACTAAAAATACAGGATAATATGTGCGACATGTTTCAGGTACACGTTTGTGTACTACATACAATATTTTCATAAAAATTTTTTCCCACTGAATCATGTACATGTGTCTAGGTGACAGTGTCCTAAAATAGCATAGTTGGAGGGCCACTAAGTCATGAATTACTGCAGTTTATATGCTTAAGGGATATAACATTACCCAGCGAATGTGTGTGAGGTCTAAGTTGTAGAACCATGCAGCGAGCATTGCAGTAATACAATCTTAAAGTGACAATGGCATGGATGACAATCAGCCTGCTTCTAAAGGGAATGGTAGCCTCTAGATCATACACCGAAGAGAACAAAAGGCTGATCTGCCTGCTGATCTCCAACCAGATCTCTAGATTGTGAATCTGACCATCAAATGACAGACACACATTCTCAATTAAAGGGGCAATTGTTCTTGTCTTATCTAAGAGTTATATGCTACTGCCCATCACCATAATGTGAATACTAATGATTTTTACATGGAAGGCAGAAAGTCCCTGATGTACCTATTGTCTGGTTGCTTCCCGCAACCACTGACATCACCTCTGTCTTGTCTAGGGCCTCGGTGAAGTTCAGTCTAGTCTGAGACACTGGGGCAAGGGAAGAGGACTGAGTGTAAGTGGAGGATGAATGGGGGTGAGTGGACAATCTGGGTATGTATGAGTTGGGGCCGTGGCAGTTGAGTAGTTAGTGATGATGGTTGGTGTGGCCTGTGTGTATTTCTCCTTGTCTGTGGTTACGCGAGTGGAAAATCTAGGGGTTTCTTCATTTTGATGTTCATGATAAGGTAGGCTCTTGTCCAGATTGGTAAATTTCCTTGACAATTGTGCAAAACTGTCTTAATGCTTTGTGCACTTAAATGTTACGCCATTAATTGACTCTGCTAGTTAGCTTCTTTTACCACAAAACTTTACTGACGTGGATAGACTCAGGAGCTATGCTTGGATCGTGGTGCCTTTGGCTACCTGGTTGCCCTGCTCTGTGGCACTATGAGCTAAGTGATCCTGGAGAGCTTAGCAGTGCCTCAAAGTGCTGACCGCTAGGGCTGTCCGATCCTATTTTGTTCAAGGTTCTGTGGTAGTGGAAGCTAAATTGCTTCTAGCTGAGCCAGTTAAGTGCTAAGGCACTTGAGAAAACCTTAATTGTTTAACTGATGAAGCAAAAAGCTTGTTTAATATTTTCTCCAGCCTCCATAGTGTAGACTAACAATGCTAATAACTCTTTACTTAAAACTGGCTGTGATTGTTTTGCATCTATTCCACTAGTAAACATTTCAAGTATTTAAACAAAGCCATGTACATTTGAGGGATCTGAAAATTACCCCCCCCCACACTAATTCTTTAAATTCCTCGACTATTGAATATACTTGTAACTCTGTATACAGTTACAAGTATACTCAATAGTGTTTACTTAATGTGGCATACATTTGATGGTACACATTTTGTTTTTTAACAAGTGTTAAACCCTGCTTCAGCTGGAAAGAGGTATCCAATACCTATAAAATTATTTCCTTAAGAATCTTTAGTGTCTACATGCTTTGGGGCAGGGACTTGAAATTTGGTATGTGTTCCCTTTGTGGCAGGGATATGCTTTGGGTGAGCCTTTTGCTGTTCCTGTGGGGAAAAAAATCCCAACTTGGCCAAATTATAATCCTGTGAAAAATCAGTTTGCATATGCCCAGTAGATACTTGTTAGAATTTGGGAGCTAAATTCTCCAAAGATTCCACTGTACTAGGCATACTCCAGCCCAGGGCTGCAGAGGTGGAATAGGATTATTGCTGCTTCGGGCTGCTATGGTACCAAGCGACTAGAATTTAGAGCAAGAAGATTATTTTCTGTACTCCCAGTGCTGCCTCATTTGTTGCAGAGGTTAGAAGGTGGTAATAAATGAGGCAGGTGACTGCAAGAACAGAGGATGGCCTCATGACTAAAGCAGTTGGAATGCTTCCCTGGAGAATTGGATTGTATCCCTGCCTCAGACACAGGATTGATATGTGATGCTTTATAAGTCACTTAAACCAAACTTCACAAGTGATTGCTTTTGACTTCATTTTCTGGGTGTCTTAGTTGAGACCCTGGGTTCTGAATTTTCAGATGTACTGAGCACTCACAGTTGTAACTGAAGTTAATGGGAACTGTGCTTTGAACATATGAAGTACTCTATAGTACTAAACATTCTGAAAAATCTTGCCCTAGGCGTTTGTAAAACGTGCATAATACCTCCCAATCACCTCACTGGGGTGTTGTGGAGATAAATTCACTTTCTGAAGCACTTGGATACTATAATGATGAGTGCCATAGAAAATCCCATGAGGAAACATACTTCTGTATTCAGAGCAGGGTTTGAATAGTGTACAGTAAATAAGGGGTGAGGCCACAAATTGAACAATAAGTACTCTGGGAATTTTGTGCCAAAAAAAAAAATTCTATGCACAGTCTTTTAAAATATGCAGAATTTTTAATTGTCGCAGTAACACTATATAGTCCATGCCAGATTCAATTATTTTGGTAATTAATTTCAAAATACTTGTCAACAACTGTCTGTAACAATGCAGATGCACACATTTCCCCTATGAGTATAGTTAAAGAAACCTCTATGACAATCCGGTTCCTGTTTCTCTGTTCCCTCTCCCCCGCCCCCCTTCCCCAGAGCCCAACCCAGGGAGGGATCAGACATCTGCATCCCTACCCCCTCCAAAACCCAGGGATCCAGAGGGAGAAACAGCCTGATGCTGGGTTTCCAGGCTTATATGGTGTTTCCTGCATGCTGCCTCCTTTCTTCAGGGTTTGCCCATAACCCTCCAGATTGTTCCCCTGCAACAGTGTCTTATATTTATAAGCTGTGGATTGGCTCTCTGCCAAGTCCAAGAGCCTGTAGTGGCAGCGGGCAGCTCTGCAGTGCCAATTTGGGGGTGGGGGAGGAAATTCTGCACAGAACATTAATTCTGCGCAAATTCTGCATTGCACAGTGGTGCAGAATTCCCTCAGGAGTAAATAAGGATAAAACAAAATATTGAATAGTCACTTAATCAATTAGCACAGTTCACCTGTGTATTAAATGAGACTGCAATCCTTTGAAAGTCCATATGTGATCATGTAATTACAGACCATATAGTTATGTAGTTGCAGCTCGCAACATGGCCTTTTTAAGGTTGCATGGGTAACTTTTATTCTGGTATTTCCTAAACTTTGAGTAGTTGACTTCGCAACCTTAACATTCTTTTCATGTAGTTTTTTGGAAGTAACAAAATTATGCCCATGGCAGTTGCATCCTTAGGACAGTGGAGAATTTTGTAACTGTGTGTAAAAAAGCAGTATTAGCTTTCCAGTGTGCGGAAACTTGATAGCTCATAATTTTAACTTTCCTCGCAACTTTTTGTACACAGGGAATGTTAGTACTCCATTTTATTATCAGGCTTGAACAAAAACTTCTGTACTGCACCATTTAAAAAAAAACAACCAACCTGTTTACTATTAAAATTAATGAGCTATCACATGTGATGTTCCCTCTTCTTTCCCGTTGTTCACATCTCCTGTTACAAATAAGTGTTTGCTAATATTTTATTTTGTTTTTACAGAGTATATCAGGCCCCAAAAATCTTATTCTGTAGAGGCTTCTGATTTCTGAAGCAGTTCATGCCAGCCAACTGTCTTCTACTACCATGTATAAAAGCAGTGTTAAACGTAGGCTGGACTTATCTCTGAACTCTTTTTTTTTTCTTTTTTTTTATAATTTAGGCCCTTTAACCCACAATATTTAAATCTATATCCAGCCTGCTGGATAAATAAAAAGGGCACTTGTAGGCCTCCTGCCATTTGCAGAATCACTGCCATCCAAAGTATTTCTTCCAGTGATAAGTAAAAACTGAGCTGTCTATGGCACTTCTCTGGAAATCACTTGAACTTTATAAATATAGTCAATTTCTAATTATCTGAATTTATCAGGAAGTATTTGTGTAATCAGTTTGATAATTGATACAAAGACAAATATACAGGCAATCCTCTGACTTGTGACACAATTTGTTCCTGAAAATTGTCATAAGTCGAAACGTTATAACTTGGAACCGCAATCCACTCCGTTGTAGGACTGAACATTGTAAAGTCGAAACCAGTTGTCATAAGTCAAATCAGTGTGTCACTTCAGAAGCGTCATAAGTGCGTTTGTCATAAGTAAGACGTTGTAAAGTCGAGGATTGCCTGTATGTATATTTTTGAATTGGATAGACCGGAACTATGGATAATTGAGGATGAAATATAGCTGGAGAGCCCTTTACACAACACTAAAAGGCACCACCCATAAGAGCGGAATATGACAACTTTTATATAACTGTTCAGAAAGGGACGAATACAGTATCATCCTAAAACGGAGAGAACTTTTGTGGGTAAAATCATTTAGTCAAAGATAAGGCTAGCTGCTGCTGCTACTACTACTACTGTACTGCAAAATGTGCTTTTATTTTTATCAGATACAATCATCAATAATGTAGCTTCATTACAACCTAACTTAAAATATAGCCTATACACAATTTCAATTCAAACTTTCTAGAAAGTTTGACTTCTACATTTCTTAATGAAATAGATCATCTGGTTCCCCCCCCCCCCCAATGAACGTAAAAGGCCCACTTTTGAATGCGAACTCAGACTGACTAGTGAATTTACTTGTCCATTCTCAGAAAATTACTTCTGTATTTATCCTAAGTGCTGGAAGTTTGTAGAGGAGGCACTGTGTGTTTTAATGTAAAGCAAAAGATAAGTCAAAATGGAGCTCTCTTAGCTATAGTCATGACCAGCACCTCCATAATATAATCACTTAGCAATTAAAATAAACCAATAAAAGCTCCTACTCTGCGAAAGTGCTAATAGGCATCAAACCTAATATCCGCCAGCTTTTTACTCCCAAATAAAGTGGAAGATAAGTACAGAATTTCCACACAAGAAAGGAAGAATGTTGTTGCTGTTAAAGCATTGAACTAGAATTCAGGGGATCTGTGTCTAAATTCCTGGTTCTGCTACAGGCTTGTGTGACCTTGGGTAAGTAACTTAATTCCCTGTTGCTTCAGTTCCTTATCTGTAAAATGGGACTAGTGTTTCCTCTGTCTACTTATAGCTGTAAGTACTTTTGGTCAGGGGGCATCCTATGTGTACAGCACCTAAAAGAACAGCAGATTCTTTATTAATGCTAATATGAGAGAGATCCCAAGATGAACAGCAAGGCTGACAGTTTACAAGTGAGGAATATTTTTCCTGAGCAGTAGTGACGTGTGTGGCCACTTCTTTCAGAGCAGAACCTCATCCGTTTAAAGCATGCATGGGTAGAAACTGCTCACTTTCAAGCAAAGTAACACTTGAATGAAAAATGGTGTAGGAATTCAGCTTAGTTTTCCTATACTGCCTCTAATTTTCATATTGAGTCATCCTGTTCTGAACAGAATTACAAGAAGACTCCATAACACATACTGTTCAGATTTTTTTTTCTTTTTAACTGCATCTGTGCACCCTCAGCACACCAATTTGTGATTTTTTGACTGGTTACTTCTCCTTTCATCACTAAGGGATAACACAGCTGACTTTTGTTTAGGTACTCTTTTTCCTTCTGCTGTTACTTTCTCTCCCTAGTATTTTTTCCTCCTCATAAAGACAAAGTTGAAGCGGTTGCTGACTTATTTTCCTATGATAAAACACATGTTGGATTTGAAATATCTCAGTACTGTTGAAGTGACTAACTTTAAATAGAGAATCATCAGTCATAGTGGCTATCTGCCCTTAGGACTGCATGAAATCTGAGTTGTAGGATGCCTGTCTTCAGATTCTCTTCAAAGCTTCTGAGGCTATTCATTTAGTAAAGGGCCATTCTAGTGCCCCTAAAGTATCTGACAAAAAGACTGATGATGACAGTCCTTGGAAAAGAAAACCAGAGAGTTTATATCTCATTGGGACCTATCAGCTTATTCAGACTCAGTTCAAGGATTAGCATCAAGTAATTGTGTCCTGTAACTATTTCACCTGACTTTTCTTCATCAAATTGAAAAAAGAGCTTGTGAGATTACAGCAACCTATTTGACCTTCCGTGAGTTATAACAGGCACTTGCAGAAAGTTTATTATTCTTAACACAGATGATTGGTTCCACTGCTCAAGATGTACCTGGTTTTTACACTGAGAATGTCCATGACTGATGTTACACCTAATTGCACAGGTTTCCTGCCTGGAAGAAGTGGGCAAGGCTTCACTCCAGATGTTGTCTTCATCTTTTTTTTTTTTATGTTAAGTACACGTAACTCCCAGATTTCATAATGAGAAAGCAACAGGATTGCAATCTGTGCTTACACTCTGTGCTAACGGCATTTTGGGCTATATAAGTAGGGGCATTGCCAGCAGATCGAGGGACGTGATCATTCCCTTCTATTTGACATTGGTGAGGCCTAATCTGGAGTACTGTGTCCAGTTTTGGGCCCCACACTACAAGGAGGACATGGAAAAATTGGAGAGAGTCCAGCGGAGGGCCACAAAAATTATTAGGGGGCTGGAGCACATGCTTTATGAGGAGAGGCTGAGGGAACTGGGCTTGTTTAGTCTGCAGAAGAGAAGAATGAGGCGGGATTCCAAAGAGGATGGACCTAGGCTGTTCTCAGTGGTACCAGATGATAGAACAAGGAGTAATGGTCTCAAGTTGCAGTGGGGGAGGTTTAGGTTGGATATTAGGAAAATCTTTTCACTAAGAGGGTGGTGAAGCACTGGAATGGGTTGCCTATGGAGGTGGTGGAATCTCCTTCCTTAGAGGTATTTAAGGTCAGGCTTGACAAAGCCCTGGCTGGGATGATTTAGTTGGGGATTGGTCCTGCTTTGAGCAGGGGGTTGGACTAGATGACCTCCTGAGGTCCCTTCCAACCCTGCTATTCTATGATTCTATTCCAAAATGTGCTGGCTTGACTAGTTCCCCGGTATGTTTTCTGAACAGTGACTCAATCTAGCTACTGTAAATGATCCCCCTTCTCACATTCTCTCTCCCTTCTCCTCCTCCACCCTCCTTCCCCCAAATTCTGTGGAGTCACTGGGTGCTATGGTACACCAAATCCTTCCAAGTATTTGGTAATGTGCCAGGTGTATCGTGAGATAGAAATAAGTGCTGGAAACACCTGCATCATTAGTACTTAAGTTCTAGCACCTGGCAGTCTGCCAATAAGTCCTCTCAATTTTTAATGAGAGGGTGCAGTTACCATAGGTACAAATTCTTAGACATGTCACTTGCGTATATAGCTTCTTATAAGTTCCTAGACCACAGTACATTAGGCAGGTATAACTGTAACTTTGCCCACTGAGACCAAAACTGAACACAGTACTCAAGATAAAGATGTGCTAATTTTATATATGTATGCACGCACACAATCGCATTATAATATTTTCAGTATTCTGTTCCTTTCTTCATGCAGTCTAACATCTTGGTCTCTGTTTTCAGTTTTATTGAACACTGCTGTATACTGAGCAACAATTTCATTAAGCTGCCTATAATAATCTTAGGATCTCATTCAGTGGTTTTAGTTAACTTAAAACTCATCATTGTCTGAGTAGTTCATATTGCTCCTTCCAATATACATTACCTTGCACTTACCTACACTAAAATTCATTTGCCATTGTATTACCCAATTATGTTCCTTGGAACTGTGATGGGGCTTCCTGCCAATTTGGAACACTTGCAGGCCACTTGCTCTTGCAGCCTCCCTCACTAGCGAGCATCGTGGCTTTCCTCCTTGTGTTCCTTAGTTGTTCCTTCAGGTCCCTTCCCCTGCTGTCTGTTACTCACCTACCCTTGAGCTGCCTATACATGTGACTTCTCCTTGGTTATGCACCACCTGCATTTTTGGGATCTCCCCTCCTCCCTACAATGTAACCTAGACCTTCCATTCTCAGTTAAATCTTGGTGGAGGACTCTTTACTGTCTGGTGATTGGATTCCTAAGAAACCTTTCTGTCTTTGGACAGATCCTTAATATTACCATCCACCTGATTTCTCTGTACAGGTAGAGGCAGTCAGCTCTCCTCATTCATCTGACCCATGGTACTCTTTCTCACTCCTTGGTAACTGACATGCTTGGAAGAAGTTTTGCCTTTGAGTATATTATTCCATAATGTCTACTAAGGTTTCCTGCACCTGCCTCTAAGCATAGTACTCTTCCACCTAAAATGCATGTAAATTAGGGGTGAAAGGACAAACAATGCATGTTTCATTTGAGGTACTAAGATGAAAGAAGCCACTTGGGAAGAGTTCCTATATTATCAAAAAACATTGGTTTATTTTTAATGTACATGTTTAAGGACTAAAACTACTGAACCTGTAATCATGAATAAGTAGTTGGTAACAAGTATATCTTTTTAATAGGGAAAGCTACTTTGAAGTGTGGTGTATCAACATGAACTAGAGTTTTTAATAGCTGTAAACTTTTTTTTAAATTGAATGGCTTTGAGTTTAGTGTATTTAGGGTAACTTGATGGATGTTTTAGATCAAGGAAAAGTGAGCTCATTGCTTAATTGAATAATTCACAGGCACAAAAGCAGCTTTTTTTTTTTAAACTCTCCACTCCTTTCTCCCTGTTCATTCTTCCTTAATGATCCCTTCATAGCCAAAGAGCAACTTTGTCTGGATGTGCAAAAGCTTGGACGTGACTGCAACCCCAATGTTAACAGACTACTTGGTGGTCAGAAAAATCTGTCTCAATCTGGCTAATAAGCAAAAAAACTAAACTGTGCTTAAATACATGCATTTCATTATGAGGCTCTGTATTTATCAATTTATATAAAGTGTTTGAAAATACCAGCATTCTAAAAGTCTTGCCTCTTTATACTGTATGTTTCATACAGCATTAATTTTGTGATTTTTTTTTTCCCCTTAAACAAATAGTGGAACTAAAGAGGCCTGTGTTAGAGCAGGAGTAGAATTAGCACCACTTAGCTCAGTTGTTATTGGACCAGTAAAATAAATTTTTTTCAAGTAACCTGTAAAAAGATTATAGGCCCTAAAATCTGAGATTTTTACAAGAGATTGAATTAAACAGTACATAGGACCAGCGTCAGGGTTTCTCACGCCCTAGGCGCACGGCCATTTCGCTGCCCCCCGCACTGACCCCGCGGCTGTGGTGGAGCTGCCGCAGGCATTCCTGCGGAGGGTCCGTTGGTCCGCGGGCATGACTGCGGCAGCTCCACCGGAGCCGTGGACCAACGGACCCTCCGCAGTCATGCCTGTGGTAGGTCAACCGGAGCCGCCTGCCACCCCCTCCCCACCCCAGCAAAATGCCGCCCCCTCAATAATCCTGGCGCCCTAGGCGATTGCCTAGGCTGCCTAAACGGTAGTGCCGGCCCTGACAGTACAACATACTTTATCTCTCCCTTCAGACACCAGTTGCCTTTTTAGTGACCTAAAGAGTTTTTTTTTTCTGGTAAATGAGATCATTATCAGGATGTGAATAGCTTAAATCCACCCCTTGACCTCATAAAGCTCTGTCAGAATGCTTGAGTTCTGAACTACAACTGGCGCTCCTTATAGTCAGTTCTCCAACTAAGTGTCCCAGATTTCTACAACATCAGTTTGTTGCAGTCCTGTTTTAGACTGTGGAGATTAGTCATTTAATGCAAAAATTTTATTAAGGCTGTCAAGCGATTTAAAAAAAATTGTGATTAATTGCACTGTTAAACAATAAGATTACCATTTATTTAAGTATTTTTGGATGTTTTCTACATTTGTCAAATATAGTGACTTCAATTACAACACCGAATACAATCCTTACAGTGCTCACTTTATTTTTTATTACAAATATTTGCACTGTAAAAAAAAATAGTATTTTTCAGTTAACTTGACACAAGTACTGTAGTGCAATCTCTTTATCATGAAAGTTGAACTTGCAAATGTAGACTTATGTACAAAAAAATCTGCATTCAAAAATAAAACACTGTAAAATTTTAGAGCCTGCAAGTCCGCTCAGTCCTACTTCTTGTTAAGCCAATCACTCAGACAAACAAGTTTGTTTACATTTGCAGGAGATAATACTGCCTGGTTCTTGTTTACACTATCACCTGACAGTGAGAACAGGCATTCTCATGGCAGTATTATAGCTGGAAACACAAGATATTTTTGTGTGCCAAATGCACTAAAGATTCATATGTCCCTTCATGCTTCAACCACCATTCCAGGGGACATGCGTCCATGCTGATGACAGGTTCTGCTCAATAAGAATCCAAAGCAATGTGGACTGATGCATGTTCATTTACATTATCTGAGTCTAATGCCACCAGCACAAGGTAGATTTTTCTTTTTTGGTGGTTTGGGTTCTGTAGTTTCCGCATTGGAGGGTTGCTTGTTTAAGACTTCTGAAAGCATGCTCTACACCCCATCCCTCTCAGATTTTGGAAGGCACTTCTGATTCTTAAGCCTTGGGTTGAGTGCTGTAGCTATCTTTAGAAATCTCACATTGGTACCTTCTCTGCGTTTTGTGAAATCTGCAGTGAAAGTGTTCTTAAAATGAACGTGTGCTGGATCATCATCCGAGACTGCTGTAACATGACCTACATGGCAGAATGCAGGTAAAACCACGCTGGGGACATACAATTTTCCTCCAAGGAGTTCAGTCACAAATTTAATTAACGCATTCTTTTTTTAACAAGCGTCATCAGCATGGAAGCTTGTCCTGTGGAATGATGGCCAGAGAATGAAGGGGCATACAAATGTTTAGCACAGGGGTGAGCCTGAGATGGAGCCAGAATTTACCAATGTACATTGCCAAAGAGCCACAGTAATAAGTCAGTATCCCTCCATCAGCTCCTCCACCCCCGCTCCCAGTGCCTCCCACTCACCGGCAGCCCCACCAGTCAGCGCCTCCCCCTCCCTGCCCACACCTCCCAGTCAACTATTTTTGTGGTGTGCAGGAGGCTCTGGTGGGGGGGAAGGGGGAGAGAGGGCATGGCAGGCTCAGGAGGTGGTGGGAAGGGGTGGAGTGTTGGCAGGGCCTGTGGCGGAGCCGGGGTTGAGCAGTGAGCATCCCCCAGCACATTGGAAAGTTGGCACCTATGGCTCCAACCCCAGAGTCAGTGCCTGTACAGCTATGCATATTAACTTCTGAAGAGCCGCATGTGGCTCCGGAGCCATAGGTTGGCCACCCCTGGTTTAGCATATCTGGCATGTAAGTACCTTGCAGCACTGGCTACAAAAATGCAATGCAAATGCCTGTTCTCATTTTCTGGTAACAGTGTAAATAAGAAGAGGGTAGCATTATTTTGTTTGTCTTAATGATTGGCTGAATGAGAAGTAGGACTGAGTGGACTTGTAGGCTCTGAAGTTTTACATTGTTTTGTTTTTGAGTGCAGTTATGTAACACAAATGTGGATTTATTTTTTTAAGTTGCACTTTTGTAACAAACAGATTGCACTACAGTACTTGTATGAAGTGAATTGAAATACTATTTCCTTTATCATTTTTACAGTGCAAATATTTGTAATAAAAAATAATATACACGTTGATTTCAAATACAACACAGAATACAATATATATGAAAATGTAGAAAAGATACAAAATATTTAATACATTTGTTTGTATTCTGTTTAACAGTGCAATTAAAACCGCAATTAATCGTGATTAATTTTTTTGAGTTAATCGCGTGAGTTAACTGCAATTAATTGACAGCCCTAAATTTTATATAAAAAAATACTACTGTCTGGCCTTAACATCTATTTAAATAAATGACTCCCTTTACAAAACAGTTCAGACATACCGGGTTCCAAATTTCTAATTCTCAGAGAAACTCTTCTAATCTCCAGTCATTAAGTGTCCTTGTTAGACAAATATGAAAGAGTAAATCCTTAGAGTAAATTGTTTACTATTCTTGTTGCTGTAAGCCTAGGTCTTTCCTTTACTCCCTTAATGACTTCATCCCAAATACTTCCTGAATAAACTTCTATTGATAACACACATCTTCCTGGACTCTTCCTGTTCCATAACAAAGCTTAGAGGATACAAAAAATTTTAAGAGAACTCCTTAACTATTTTCCACAAATACTACCAAATAGTGTGAAGGTAGATTTTAAACACTTACATGTTTAAATTACTGCAACTCAAGCTAGATAAAATTTTACCCAAATAAGTTTTACAAAATGCTCATGCAGTTCTTTATCTGCAGCTCAAAGTGGTCCAGTTAGAAAGCAATTTATTCCGTCTTACTCCAGAAGAAATGACTTTTCTCTCCTGATTCCCCAGCTACTGTTTGTTGTACACAGACTCCTTGTAAAGAAAATAGCACTTCATCTACCATCTTCCTAGGGTGTGTTTACATAGCAGCTGGGAGGTATAATTCCTATCTTGGGGAGAGAGGCACTCTAAAAATAAATGTGGCCATGGTGGCTTGGCTAGATGCTCGAGTACAGTCCTGTCAGAGGTCATATGTATGTAGCTGGTGGCAGCAGCTCAGGCTAGCCATCCAATTACATACCTAAGATCTTGGATGGGATTGTACTCAAGTGGTTAGCCTGAGCCTCCACAACCACTGTTCTTTTTAGTGCAAGAGGCTTGATTTAAAGCTAGCACATGATCTGAGCTGGGATTTGTATCTTTCTGCTGCAGTGTAGGCATAATCTGAGAATGCAAATACTAGGCATGTTGACTGCAACAAAATTGAATAGAGCTGGTAGTATTTTTTTATTTATACTATAGTAATACCTATGCGCCCAACTCATAGACCCAGGTCCTCATTGTGCTAGGCACTGTACAACCACACAACAAAAAAATAGGCCCTGCCCTGAGGAGCTTACAGTCAGTTCCTTTCTGGCCATATAGTATAATGCACTTCATTATATAGGGCTTTTCTGTAGAGTCATGTTGATCCATTATTGTTGAGCTTGAAAAGGTCAAAAATGCAGTGATGGTTCTTGGGTGAAGTGAGCCGTCGAGAACTCTACTTAATTTGAAGAGACTTGGGTCTGCTTGCAGTTTGCTGTGGGACAGAATCTACAGTGCTAATTGCTGTGCGGAGAATGTTGATGTAGCTATTATTTTCACACCTCTGCTTTTGTACTTGCATGAACACCTACTCTGCATAGAACTGGTGTTGAGGGAGGACTGTAGTTGCAAAATATGCAACAGGAAAATACTTAAGTAATTTTGTGGAGAGAGATTTCCCCCTACCCTCCCCCTTGGAACATTACACAGAGGTGTGGGGGTGGGGTGGGAAAGGTAAAAATATTAACTTCAACCTCTGAATTTCTTTAAGAGGGAAAATATGCCCCTACTTAAGTTTTTAGATGACATTTAAGGTGATTTTAATTAAAAGCTTTGCTAATTGTTTGAATGGGCTTATGCACTACCCTTTTTCTCTTCCTCTGAATTAATTCATTTAGCAGAATGCAACCTCAAAATTATGTGCATATGGGTGCCTCTCTGTCTAGACTGCTGAGCGGGGGGGGGGCAGGGGGGAGAAGGGTAGATGCTACTTCTAATGGTCTCTTCTCCCTTGTCCTCCTGCGTGCGCGCACACACACACACGTTGGAGTTTGAAAGATGGCTTGCTGGGGGTGTGTGGGGAGAGGCTTCACCTGAATGGGTGGGTAGGCAGGCATGTGGGGCTCAGGTAAGCCGTTGGCTCCCACAGACCTGGGAAGAGGAGGGTATAAAAACCATGTCTTTCTGGCTTGATGCCCTTCTGCTGCCCATATTACCAGCTGCAAAAATGCATCAGAGGGAACCTGCCACTGTTCAGCGTGGCAGTGGGCTCACTCCCAGTGCAGGATTGGAGTCCTATTGAGGATGAGGGACTAGGAAAGATTCTCCCCCACCCCACCAGATATGGTGGAGGGACCTGGTGGGGTAGGTCAGAAGGTAAGAATTTCACAATTTTAGTAGGTGGGAGGTATCCACTGCAGGTACTCATTGTACAGGAGATCGATTCCTTGATAAACCAGAACTGGAAGTGAACTCAGGGGAAGGCATCCCCTAAAGAAGCTGGGAAATGAGGTTGGGGCTCCTAATGTCTGGTACAGTGAGGAGACAGTCCTTCTCCAGCCCCTTAACCCTCATAGAAGATGAGGGCATGGGGTCCCAGCAAGGGTGTGGGAACAAGCTGTGGAGGGGTTGGGGGCTGATGTCAACTCTTTACCAGGTGGAAATGATTAAGGAAGGAATCTTGACTTGTGCTCTGCAAGTTATTGCTGAATAGTTCAGAGATAATAAAAGCTGTGGCCTAATTAAACCACATCATTTGCATCTTGTCTTTCTTCCCATATGGTCCTAAATAATATTAAACTGCTTGTTGTGTGACCTTGGTGTCTTTCCTACAGACTGTACAGTCAAAAACCTTTCACCTTCCTGAGACTTAGCTTTAGCTTATGGGTGGTGTGTTTTTTTTTTTCCAGCTCCAGATCTCCCCTCCCGCCCCAGGTTTGGATGCTCTTAGGGTTTCTGGTTTGAGGTCTGGGCTGAGCAGTCCCATCTCTTTTCTTCAGATTGCTACTTGCACTTCCCATATATCTGGAAAAGAACCACAAAACTAGCTTCTAGCAGGAGCAATGCCTGCTATAGCTTTTCACATCCCACCTTGTATGGCAGTTCCCCAGTGTACCAGTTCGTGATACCAGGCACTTCCAGAAGGTTATATACTTTGTCAAAGAATTATAGCATTGAAAAAGGTTAAACTTAATGCACTGTGAAATTCTTCTTTGTCTGGTATTTGTCTCCAGCTAAGGTTTAATGAAAATGAGTTCTAAGTTACATTTTACATTTGTAGTAACTACAAAATTTAGTGGAAAAAGCTACACTAAAGGATGCTCAACTCGTATGAAAAGACAAATGTACTGGCAAAACCTTCCAAGTCAACTTGGCCTTACGAGAAGTAAAGCAGGATTCCTGTGGAATTACATATCTTGCTTGCTCACAGTCCTGAACTCAGAAGATGGCATGACATGTTTTTGCTAACAAAAGGAGAGAGAAAAGTAGGTGCTAATGGTAATATATATTATCTTGGCAGATAATTTAAAACTTCATCAAGCTACAGTAGTAGTTTTGGAGATCTTGGGTTTTGTCTCCCTAGGATGAGGAGAAAATCACTTTAAATTAGATTAATGTGAGCTTGTTGCTAATAATTTTGACTTTTGTTTACCACATCCTTAATTTAGTACTATTGTAATTAAAGATGTGCAGGTAAGCATATTTTTACTAAAGTTAAACAAAAAAGTCTTGATTTGGTCACTGTTAAACTTTTGCATCTAGCCCCAGTTAGCTGTTGAAAGCATTCAGTTGTTCATGAGAGGAAGGGTGTGGAGGAAATGTGATATAGCTTGACAAATGGACTGTAACCCTTTTAGACTAAACCTGCTAGGACGTATGCGCATAGTCAAGGCCACATGCTGCTTAAAGTTTTTTTTCATATATGAAAAGAGAAGAGCAGCTGGTATATGTAGCTAACATAAGGTAGTTTGTGGAGCTGAGTAATAAAAGTATTCTAGTTTTGAACCCTCAGGCTTCTGGAAAACTGCTTAGCTACTAAAGATATGACCTGAATTAAAGCAGTATTTTGATTCAGAGGGGGAAAATTAACTATAAGGCTAGGGTTTTAAAATTAGTTTAAGAGAAACAATTCTGTTAAATTACATATACTTTATAAAGTGTCTTTGGAGGGAACTGTACATAGTAGAAGTACAATTAAATAGCCTTATACATGTTTAAAAACATAGGACAAATGTATGTTCATTTTTCATTTGGAAAAAAAAATGAATTTTATAAGGCTTATGCAAGAGGAAGGTTATTGTTTGTTTGGTTTTTAATCAGAGCAAGTGTGATCATTGCGCGATCCATTTTATGACACTTAATTTGATTTCTTCAATACCATATTAATATGATTGACTTTATTTGACTGCCATTTTCTGTTTTGGGCTAGTATTTTGTCACTGTGAGAGTAGATTGGTATAGACTTACGGATGTGCATTGTAAGTCCTCATGCATTTGTGGTGCTTTGAAAGTGCCAGATCTACCTTTTAAGGCATGATGCTGCAAAGTATGGCAATACGGAGTTAAAGGAAGCTATCACTGTTAGTAAAGGTTATATAAATGTGTTAAATATTTACCGGTAATTAAAACAAAATTTAAAAATTTGCCAAGAAGCTTCAGCTTTTCTTTGGCAGCCCTGACTCACAATGGCAGCTGCCAAGAAATGAGGGTCAGAGAGCAAAGCAGGCTGTCTCTCTCGTTTCTGAGGTGTTGCTAGAACATTTTAGGCAAAGCGAGCCACCTTCCCAGCAGGTTATGTGACACACATTTCACAGTAGGTGCCCCTATCCTTCTCCAGGGTTTAAAAAGATAATATGCCAGGTGAACTGGGTACCTTTTTTAACGTTGATTTCAAAACAATTTTTTTTTTAATATAAACTGATTATTTGAAATTTTAGCTCTTTGTAAATGGAGCATTTAGTACATGCATAGAATCAAATATTAATACAGGAGAAGACTCTCATGAACAATGAGCAATAAGCATATACAATTTTCTATAAAATTGTAGTAACACTTGTTAAAGCTGACCATATGGAAACACCTAGATTTTTATGGTCAAAATGTCTGAAATTATGGTGCATACTGCATTAAAAGAAAAATCTTTTATGGGTGGCCCATATATCCATTTTTTTCCCTACTTCGAACTAGTAATTATAGGGTTAGAAAAAATATCAAGTGGTTAATTGCTTTATATATATTTTGAGGATGGCTTAATAAATATAACAGGTAATTTTATGTTTACAGTATTTGAATGTTCCCTTTTTAAAATGCACCATATGCTTGGATAATTTGTTGAGAAATGCAGAATTACAAATTGTTTCAGGGACCTAGTGTTCAAATTTAAGTCTAAATTGAATTTCTACCTTAAACTACCTATTTGGATCAGCTTTGATAACTAAGGTCAATGGCTCACCTCACTTCAAGAAAGTTTGGTTGTTGTCTTTGCTAGACCTCTGGAAGAAGTAGTTTGTTAAGCTTCATTGGCTGTTGAATAGGGTATTAGTGAATGATTTGATTGCTTTATGTGTGAACTATGACTTTTATGACCTGTTTAAAACAAATGAACATGTTATGCTTTACTGGAAACAACTTGTGAGTTTTGACTTTGAACAGAACGGTGCAGTGAGAACTAAACCAATTTGTGTTAGGCTTGGATTTTTTTAGATTAGATTGAGTTTTTTTAACCACAAATATTAAATCAGCAGTCAGTATTTTACTGTCTGGAATTTCATTCTTGTGTATTCTGTTGCTGTTTATGTAAACTGAGTAAATTCACTATCTGGCAGCCAATCACAATGCAAGACTTTTACACCACTCTGTGTGCTGGAAGAGGTGTGTTGTGTTTTGTTGTCCCTGCCCCGACAGAGGCCTCCGTGCTGTGTTACTTCAGAATCAACGTGTCAAAAATGAATCAGCTCATTCTCACCCAAAACCCTAGGACTGCAAGAAATACAAATTCTGTGCAACTCTATCTTTTTCTTAGGATGACCTGTAAACCTTCCAGTCCCTTCAGAATACAGTTTAGGCATGAGTCTTCTATTAAAAGTACAGCTTGCTTAGTCATCTTTGCTTGCTGTAGAGCCATGTGGCTGTACAATGCTTTAAGAAAGTTGCATATTCATGTTTCCATAGTACCCGTTCTCTCCTTTCTGGATATTGATTTAAAAATACATCTAGTAAGAAGAAGCTACAGTGTTTTGACGTGTTGGAAGATTCCCGTACAGGTGACCAAAAATGAAGTAGTAAACCCAAAGAAGATTAGGTACACATTGTATGAATTAGCAGCTGTATGGAAGTACTATCTCTACTTTAGGACAAAGGGGCTCAGATGGAGAGACCCTGGAGCAGATGAGAAATAACTGACTGAATTATATTCTTTGTTAGGTCACATTGCTATTTGGGACCTTTTTAAAATGCTTGCTGTTCTTTAGCTCAGGGAGGATTATCATGACAGATGGTAATGTGGGAAAATTGAATCTGCAACAAAGCAGATTAGGCCATTTTACTGAACTTTAAATGATAATCGATGAGGTTGGGTTTCTGGCTAGACTTTGCACCAAGGTGTTTATGGTCTGTACTTATTCATTGTACTGACAGCATTTACCAAATCATACTGTACATTTAGGGAAAATGTTAAGTGACATTTTCATTTTTTTAAAAATAGCATTCTTTTTCCTTTTGCATATAGAACACATAATACTGTGACTACTGAATGTTTTTTTAAAAAATATGTGTAGAGCACCTGTGCTTTGATCTTAACACATCCTTTTCCTGTTTAATTGTGCGACCTTAATAAATATTTTAAAATAAAACTTTTTTTAAAAAAATAGGATTTTCATAGACTATCATTCTAGACTAGATACTGAGGAGTCAGCATTGGAGAGTCTGCACTAATTGCTAATGTATGCTAGAGAGACCAAACTTGCCACACTAGTTTGGAGTGTGTAATTGTGGTGGCCACTATCTGAAAGAAATCTGATTTACAGTAACTGGTGATTGAGCAAAGAACTTTAGACTCAAACCACAGGAGCTAAGAATGATGGTTATGGAACTTTTGGGGGTGGGGAATACAGGCATTTTGGGTAGAGAAGGAAAAACTATATCGTGCTTCTAATTTTGACACTGATTTACCAAGTAATTGGGAATATATTTTTGAAAAATGTACAGCTAAAATAACTTATAGTTGCATAACATATTCCACTTCTCTTGGTATGCATGAGCCCAAGACACTTCCCTAGGTTAAACTGAATGGAAGTGATAATGAAGGTCACCAGTTGTGACTCACCTGTATTGTGTGGTTTTTTTCCTATATAAATGAATTTAATCTGCAACTTAACTCAATTTAAAAAAAAATGGCCATATGAAGGTGTGACTACTACTATTACTCATACTTGTGTAGCATGTACCAAGCATGTGTCTTACGTGAGGTATTGCATTCTCTCTAGATTATTTTTTTTTGTTTGTGACAAGTTTAGTGAGATAAGGTGGGTGAGGTAATATCTTTTATAGGACCAGCTTCTGTTGGTGGAGAGAGACAAGCTTTTGAGAGATACATATCTCTCTTCTTCACGTCTGGGAAAGCACTGAGTGTCACAGCTAAGCACAAGGTCCAACAGATACTTTAGCATGATTTTTAATGTCTAGCAAAGTTATGAATTTAAGCTCCCAGGCTCGTCTTTTGAAGCTGTCATCCAGGTTTCCTTTGAGGATGAGGACTGATAGATCAGATATAGAGTGATCGCTTTATGAAAAATGTTGTCCCACAGGTGATATGGTGTTTTTGTCTTATTTTTCTGTGTGAGTACACTCAGGAGCAAAGTGATTATCTGGTTTCACCCACATAGTTGTCGTTGGGGCATTTAGTGAGCTTGATGAGGTACACCACATGTTGTAACAGGCACGTGCAGGACTCATGGATCTTGAAAGATGTGGGGTGTGTGTGTGTGTGTTTGTGTGCGGGGGGGGGTTGATCATTGTAGCAGTGGAAGTAAGTCTGCAGGTTTTGCATCTGTTGTTAGAATCCTAGAATATGGGGGTTGGAAGGGACCACAGGAGGTCATCTAGTCCAACCCCCTGCTCAAAGCAGGACCAATTCCCAACTAAATCATCCCAGCCAGGGTTTTGTCAAGCCTGACCTTAGAAACCTCTAAGGAAGGAGATTCCAACACCTCCCTAGGTAACCCATTCCAGTGTTTCACCACTCTAAGAGTGAGTTTTTTTCCTAATATCCAACCTAAACCTCCCCCACTGCAACTTGAGACCATTACTCCTTGTTCTGTCATCTGGTACCACTGAGAACAGTCTAGATCCATCCTCTCTGGACCCCTTTCAGGTAGTTGAGAGCAGCTATCAAATCCCCCCCTCATTCTTCTCTTCTGCAGACTAAACAATCCCAGTTCCCTCAGCCTCTCCTCAGAAGCCATGTGCTCCAGCCCCCTAATCATTTGTGTTGCCCTCCGCTGGACTCTTTCCAATTTTTCCACATCCTTCTTGTAGTGTGGGGCCCAAAACTGGACACAGTACTCCAGATGAGGCCTCACCAATGTCGACTAGAGGGGAACGATCACATCTCTCGATCTGCTGGCAATGCCTCTACTTATACAGCCCAAAATGCCATTAGCCTTCTTGGCAACAAGGGCACACTGACTCATAACCAGCTTCTCATCCACTGTAACCCTTAGATCCTTTTCTGCAGAACTGCTTCCTAGTCATTTGGTTCCTAGTCTGTAACAGTGAATGAGATTCTTCCATCCTAAGTGCAGGACTCTGCACTTGTCCTCGTTGAACCTCATCAGGTTTCTTTTGGCCCAGTCCTCTAATTTATCTAGGTCCCTCTGTATCCTATCCCTGCTCTCCAGTGTATCTACCACTCCAAGTTTAGTGTCATCTGCAAACTTGCGGAGAGTGCAGTCCACACCATCCTTCAGATAATTAATGAAGATATTGAACAAAACCGGCCCCAGGACCGACCCTTGGGGCACTCCACTTGAAACTGGCTGCCAACTAGACATGGAGACTACACGGAGTCTGGTGTAGCTTTGAGTTAGTTTGTCCTGGTCCGTGAGGAGTTAGCTTCTGACGGTTAACTTGGAGAGTTTGGGGCGGAGGGGTTGTTCGAAGGCCAGAAGAGGGGGCTCAGGAAACTTTTTTTTTTTTTTTTTTTTTTTCAGGAGGAGATTCCCATCATGTATGGGTTGTAGTTTTAATGATACCCTGTATAGATTCCAATATAGGGTGGTATGTAACTACTAGCAGAGTGCAGTCTTTCAAAAGACAAGCCTGGGGACTTAAATTTGTAACTTTGCTAGACATTAAAAACCACAGTCTTTATTAAGACACTGGATTTATGGCTTATTACAGCAATCTGTAACTCGCTAGTTTAGTCTCTAAGGTGCCACAAGTACTCCTTAGTCTGTATCAGCAAAAAGAACAGGGCTACCACTCTGAAACCTTTTTATCCTATGACTACAGAGATGTTAACAGACCACTTCACCTTGAATGGTCTCTTAGAATATGTACTAACTACTTATACTAAACTATCTCTTTGACCTTATATTTAGCTGTGAGACTCCTGAGTACCTTTCCCAGACCTGAAGAAGAGTTCCGTGTAGCTTGAAAGCTTCTTTCTCTCACCAACAGAAGTTGGTCCAATAACTGGTTATTACCTAATTCAACATGTCTCTCTAATATCCTGGAACTGACGTATCTACAACATTACAAATGACATGTTAGGATTTTTTTGGTTTAGTTATTACTTTTCATTATGAGGAGCAAATAAGTTGTACTGTAACTTGTTTTTAAAGACTCAAACCTCACTTATGGCTGTAAAATCAAAGTGTTAATATGAATATATTTTTTCCTGTATAGGAGTTCAAAGGTAACTTTAAGAGTAAATCTAATATCGCTGATTAGACCATAATAGGAACTTAAACAAAAATACGGTCTCAATAGAGTTGTGACTTTTAAAATTATTGCAAGACTGAAGCTAGTGGACAGATATCTTTAAAAATCTAGATATATTTGGCCACTGGAGGGCTCTCATAATTTTTTCCATTTATGCAGTAGAAACCTAGTGGGTGAATTGCAGTATGTTAAAGTTCAGACTTAGTACACTTAATGTATACTAAGATCTGATCATAAAACTTAATGAAAATCCTACTTAATTTACTGTGGTCGTTCACCAAAAATGCAGTGGTGATGTTTTTTCCCAGAACATTTTAGCTATAAACTCTAGCCATAAATAGGGCACATCCTGTGTTTTTGGTTTTGATTTTTATAAAATGACTATTTGCACTTACATACTTGCTATGATGAAAGGTAGTGTTGCCATGATAGATTCTCATTAAAAATTCTTTCTTGTACAGAATGAGCACTGCCATTACTAACTACTCTTTGAGATATTAATGTGACTCCGAAGCACCTGTATAACTTTTCTAAATGAGTATCTTCTGGAAAATTTGGACCAGGGTGGAATTGATTTAAATCATGATTAAATAACTAGTCAGGAAGACTCAATTTAATCATGGATTTCTACATTATAAGTGCTTTCTTGTTGGTTGTTATAACCTTAATACATATTCTTCACAGCTCAGAGATAGATGTAGGTTGCATTTTTAGAAGGTACAGGCTATATATTTAAGTGATTTATTTTGAAAACTTTTCCGATTTAGTTTTACAGCTATATCAGAAAATGATTGTTTTGGTAAATGAAATAACCAAGGTAATTGAGGCGGATATTTATGAAGTCATTGGGAGGCGAACTATCTCCAATTCAACAGGTTAGTCATTAATATTTGAAGGACTTTCTTGCCGTGCTGTATTAGGAAGAAGCATCACCAAACAGACATTTTAGTTAAATAAAACAATTTAAACAATGTTATGTATTCTGGACTTTTTTCGTCAACAGCAAACATATAATATTTTAATAAAAAAATATGAATTTTTGAGTTTAGTTTAAATATTCAAGTTTTTTTAAAATCAGGTTTGTTTTTTTTTAAAATTGTGTAACTAAAATAGTTAAATGGAAATATTAAAAAAAATAGACTGTGTCAGCCAGATCAACATGAGAAACTTAAAATATTGGCTTCTGCAGCTAACTCAGTCGTCTTCATCTTCATTTTCTTGTTTGTTCATAATCTGGAAAAGAAAAACCAGTTTTCTTGCTTTTTTGGGTCCCAAATGATTTCTCAATTTGGAATGAATTAGTCCGAAGGAAGAAAATATTCTTTCAACACTGGCAGAAGAAACTATTGCTGTTAAAAGTGAGATTATCCTTTCAACAGTCTCTGAATCCAAATGCTTAAATGACTTCCACCAGTTCACTGATGTGACTTTCTTTAAAACCTCATCAGCAAACGTATTTCTTGAATGATTCACCCTTAGCTCTGAAGTTTATTATAGTTGGCATTATGAAAGGATGATTGCTGGATGTCCATGTCATAACCAACTCCTCTTCTTCAGCAGTTATGGTTTGACCCTGGTACCGACTACTGAGAATATTTGCAAGAAAATGAGCGGGAGATAGTGCTTGTCCCATTTGTTTTTTTTAATACTTGTAATTTAACTCTGTCATTGCGTATTTCTCTTTTTAAGATCTCACTCGGTTCTTTCCAAATTTCAGTAGTCAGCAATAAAACAGCTATTTCCCTGCATTTTGTTCAAGGCTACAGAAATAGGCTTCAGGGTACTCAGTATGTGTTCAACATTTCTCTTAAGCCCAATGCTGAGAACTTTGGCTGTGACGGTGCCATCTATTTTTTCACAATTTATTCACAAACTGTCATCAGATTAGGCCATCTCTTGATATAGTGCTCAAAATAGTCCACTACTGCATTCCATTGCATCTCTTGTGGGAGCATTAGCTTGGCTCCTCCCACTTTTTTCAGAGCAGCTGCTGCAAAATGGTTGTTACTGAAGTATTTTGCAATTTCAACAACATTAACCTTTATTTCTGGAACACTCAAGTCTTTGGCTAGGAGGTGCATCAAATGAGCACTGCAACTGTATGTTAGCTTGGGACTCTCTTCTAAATTTCTTATCTTGGATACATTTGCAGCATTGTCTGGGAGCAAGCTGCATACTAGACATTTGAATTTGTTTTCAGTTTGTTATAGCTCTTACTGCTAATTTTTTGTAAGCTTTCTGATGTGTATGCATTTCCTGATGTATCAATTGTTTCTGCAAGAAAGACATTCCCTTCTTCTGTTGTCACACAATCACATACAACAGGATCATTGTGGACACTGCTTCACCCATCAGGAGTCAGGTTAACAATTTCATCCTCCAGACCTTTTGCACAGTGCTCAATTTCTCTTTCATACACTTTATCCAGCAATTTGCCTGCAACATCTGCTCTGTTGGGTGGACTGGTCTTAATGACTGAACCATGTTGATGAAGTGTGGGTTCTCAATCCTATGGCAAGGAGAGTTTGTTGTATTAACAAACTGGGCAATTTTTTTCATCAATTACCTCTTTTGTAATCTGGTTCTTGCCACAGTATAGATAAGTTTGTGATTATGTGACATACATGATGTGAGTGAAAGACTATCATTGGCAGATAACTCTGAAACTATAGAAAACGATGGTGATCTTGAAGATGGATAGTCTTCAGAATCCTGTATGTAGGGGATGGATTATCTTAAACAAAATAAGTCAGTGCAGTTATTTAATTATTGCATTCCCTGACACTCAATACTACTTTAAAGGTGAAATTGTAAAAGGAAGATCTGCCTAGTTCAGTTATTTATATATTTTTATCATAACTGCATCTAAAATGATAGTACCATAGAGTAACAACTATATATTTTTGCTCAAACATGAGAATTCATGAATAGTTCAGAAGGAAGACAGGGAGTTCTTAAGAAAGAAGTATGAAATAAAAAAGTTTACCAACCTGAAGATCCTGCATGTTCAGACGCGTTCCTTTCTTCATCGTCATCAACACAGCTTCCCCCTGAGAAGGAACACTTCTCATGATGGTGTTTTATTTGGGCAACCAGGCCTTGCATTTCTTTTGTTGCACTGTTTGCATTTTGCATGCCTGCCTGTCTTACCCACAGGTAGAAGAACTTCATTAAAATAGTCCCAAACTGGGTCTCTTTTACGGCCTGCTGCCATTATAGGTTTTCCCTTCTAGTGAGAAAATGGTATGGTAGATCTTAAATCAATGAAGGCTGCACTCAGAAAGCCCTCAAGACTTCTGGAATATGCTGCTCAAACAGTTTCACTTTTGTTTCTATTGCCTGTCCCTCCCTTCTCACATTTATCTCCAAACTTCTTCTCCTTGTCCAGATCTGTTCCGCCCCCAACAATCTTCTGTTCACTGAACTTTTTGAAATTTTGTACTTTTAGAGAGAAGTAAGGGATTGACTCTGTACACACACTTGCTGAGGGACAATAGAGTTGAGGTCTGTTATCTCTCTCTCTCTCTCTCTCCATATATATATATATATATATATATATATATATATATATATATATATATATATATATATAATTTACTTTTAAAACACACACTTGCTGAGGGACAATAGAGTTGAGGTCTGTTATCTCTCTCTCTCTCTCTCTCTCTCTCTCTCTCTCTCTCTCTCTCTCTCTCTCTCTCTCTCCATATATATATATATATATATATATATATATATATATATATATATATATAATTTACTTTTAAAACATTTTTTTTCTGTTAACAAGTATGTTATCTCTGGACACACAAATCCACAGTTTGAGAACTGCAAAACTAATCTTCTCTGATGCTATCTTCTAGACTGAGTACTGAGTCTCGTTGGGTAGATAGAAAGATTAACCTGAATAATCTGCACAGAAGCCCCTGGAACCTGATAAGATTGGGTTCCTAATCAATGAAATAAAGCATCAATAAAGCATCCAGAGCACAGAAAACAAACCTGTTTAGAAGCCACAGCTAGTCTGTGACTCCTGTAATTGGACAGAGGATGGTCACCATCTCATTTTACATCAATCTCTTCCTCCTTAACTTACATTGAAACAAGAATAGGAGAGTTCTTAATCTGTCCATTTTGTCTTAATTTGAGTGATTTTTTCCTCAGCAACTCTATTTTCAAAAGAGGAAGTGTCTTAAACAGATAGCTAAGGGTTAATGTCTTTCACCTATAAAAGGGTTAACAAGCAGTGACCTAAAACACCTGACCAGAGGACCAGTCAGAAAACAAGATTTTTTCAAAACTGGGTGGAGGGAAGTTTTGGGTGTGAGTTCTTTGTTCTTTGTCTTGTGTCTGTGCCCTCTCGGCTCTGAGAGTGATTTTTCTATCTTCTGCTTCCAAGTTGTAAGTACAAAGATAGTAAGACAATAGGTTTATATTGGTTTTTTTTGGACAAAGATAGTAAGACAATAGGTTTATATTGGGTTTTTTTTGTATCTACATGTGTGTAGTTGCTGGAGTGTTTTGAATTGTATTCTTTTTGGATAAGGCTGTTTGTTCATTTTTTCCCTTTAAGCAATTGACCCTGTATATTGTCACCTTGATACAGAGACTATATATTATGTCCTTTTTCACTCTTTTTATATAAAGCTTTCTTTTTAAGACCTGTTGGAGTTTTCCTTTAGTAGGGACTCCAGGGAACTGAGTCTGCAGCTCACCAGGGAATTGGTGGGAGGAAGAAGTCAAGGGGAAAATCTCTTTGTGTTAGATTTACTAAGCCTAACTTTGCATACCCTCTGGGTGAGGGGGTAAGAGAGAGTAGCTCTCTCGGTACTTGTGTTTCCAGGACTGGAAACAGGGAGGGTGGAGTCCCTCTGTTTAGATTCACAGAGCTTGCTTCTGTATATCTCTCCAGGAATCCAGGGAGGGAACACCTGGAGAGGAGGAGGGGGAAGGGAAATGGTTTATTCCCCTTTGTTGTGAGACTCAAGGAATCTGAGTCTTGGTGTCCCCCAGGGAAGGTTTTGGGGAGACCACAGTGAGCTAGGCACTGTATAAATCCCTGGCTGGTGGCAGCGTTATCAGGTCCAGGCTGGTAACTAAGCTTGGAGGTTTTCATGCTAACACCCATATTTTGGACGCTAAGGTCCAGATCTGGGAAAAAATGTTATGACAGGAAGGAAGATGTTAAATTTAGCCTAGAGTCTTTCCTTGATGCAGATAAGACTACTTACCTGCATGTGTATTTGCTTAATACGTTGAGACTGAGTAGCACTACTTTTAAGATGTAAATCCTTGTCAGTGTTTCTAGAAGACTGATAGTGTTATCTGTCTGAGAGTATATAAAAAACTTGGAGGAGCAATAAAAGTTTTCCAGATGTGGTGTATTCTTGGGTTTGTCTAAAAACTTAAGATGCCCAAGGCTGTTTCCTGGATTGAAAGGCAGCTCTTATAATGGACTCGGTGGTGGCAAGCTGCATTGAAACCCTGTGATGCGACCAATTCGTTGTCTTTAAAGTGGCAATTGTCAGCAAGATGGATAGTGTCCTAAGGTAGAGATAAGACACAGCTGGCGTCCTTAGTTTTCCCGATTTGACTTCTACAGTGTCCAGACAAATAGTGGCTTGATTTAAAGATTCAAAGGATTCCAGGCACAAGAAATCTACGAACCAGTAAAAAACTAACAGCAGACATTTGTTTCCAAACTTGATGTACAGCCTATTGCTTAGATAAAATCAGAGGATTAAGCCTTTCACAAGGGTTTTCACTTTGAGGGTCAGATTAATTGACTTCTTGTTTTAAGAGTTAAAAACTGGGATTTTAAGACTGTTCTGTAAGAATCGTTTTTATTTGTATTTATTTGCATATTTTATTTTGCTAGGGAAAGATGCAAATAAAATTAACTCTTGAGATGGGTCATGATTTTGGGTCTGTCTTTAATAAAAACAAAACCCCCAACCCAAACAAACCAACCTAGAAACTGGCTGCCTAGAAAGGCCATACAAAGCCACTAGCAAATGTTAATATGAAATAGTGACCGTCTTGCTGACGACAACTTGTTGCTTTATCCCATGACAGCAGTAGCAAATTGCAGTACTTTTGGGGAAAGGTGAAAACTTCACAAGATTTAGTGCAGAAATCAGTCAGGTGAAATTTTTTAAAGCCACCTAATTTTGCAATAGTCATAATAAAATCATGATGGCCAGCAATACTGATTCCGTCATTTCAAGCAAGAATGTGGTGAAGGATGTTTTGTTTGTTGATTTGCAGCTTCTTAGTCTAAGCTTCCCTAATTCTTGTGCATGAGAAATTAAAGCATAATTAGAACCTAAAATCTCCACCAGTGAAATATATACAACAACTTCCCCAAAATCTGGCATACGGCTGAGTTCCAGCAGCTTCTCAGTCCATGGCTGCTATTTCTCAGTGCAGCGATTTCCCTATTTAGTTCCTGAGTAATGTCCCATGACTCATTTTTTATAGTGCTGCTTATATTGAGGGAACACCCAGACACCCTTAAGAAGCAGCTATCAGTCTTTCCCAGAGTGTAGGGAATAAATTCCAGCCATATGGGGCAAATCTTTCCTCAGGGTAAACCCACCCTATCTTAAAATTTTTGGGAAAATCACTCACCTCATATTTAAATGGAAGTTGAGGCTGCTCAGCATTGTATGAGAATAGGTCTACAGATTACTTTCTGCTGAGAATTGCATTGAGGGAAGGCAGCAAAACCTTAAAATCTGTATACAGTAGAACTTCTGTTTTCAGACTATTGGGCATTGAGAAGTTAATAACATTGAACATCTCAAAATTAGTCACTGTGGACATAAGTTGCAGTATAGTATACTGCATTCCTTTCTTCTTGTAATTCAGACTACTGCAAAGTGACTTCCAAAGTGAAGGGATGTCGACTTATCTTTCATTGACATCACTTTCATTATGTGTGGTTTTTTTTTAAAACCTTTTCCCCATTGGGATAAATGTTCGGATAACTAGTCGTTTGTAAGATTGATGTTCATAACATTGAAGTTCTACTGTATAAACTCTGAAAATGACCAAGATTAATCTTGTTTTCTGTGTTACTTCAATTTTCTGGAACACGAAGACCACACAAGGGATTCCAGATGTGGTTTTAGGAAAATGAAAATAAAAATACAGTACTTGAGTGATAAAATTATTCTTACTCCATATTAAATCCAGCTACAGTGACTCCATAGTAACTTCGAAACTGGTAGCTTTCTCCTGCCTCGCTGTTAGATCAACAAGGTAGCCATTAACTCTCAGAACTCTGCTTCAGGACAGAAGTCCAAACAAAGTATGACCACAGTTTAAATAGAAATTGAATCACAGCCATTTCCTCTTAATGTTTGCACAGCATTTTTTAGATGTAAAGCTCTGAGACTCCTGAGGAGTATTCCCTGCTGAATAGCAAAGCACTCTTGCTGGTATAGCAATACTAGAGCTAAACCAGCCCAGTGCACAAGCACATTTTGTCACTATAACTTACATCAGTTCCTCAAAAAAAAAAAATGGCAAAAACACTTTCCCCTCAGTATATAGTTGCGGCTACACTAGGACTTTTTGCCAGTTATAAATAAATAAAACATTACACACCTAACCATCACCACTCTACTTGCAAAATATTTTAAGTATAGACCAGACCTTAGTACTTGGGTCTAGAGACACTCTGGATTGAGGTGAGACCAAAGAGACACGTTTGTTTGATATTATCTAGTTAGATATTTAAATTCATAAACACATCTCTCAGTGCACAAACAATGAAAACCTAACCCAATACGCAGATTATAGGATAGTGATGGACAAACTTTAGACACTTGTGTTATCCATCTAACAGCTTTCACAAGTACTAAAAACTTCTTTAAGAAAGTGTAGTGAAGTAAAAGCTGAATGGTATAATTGTGAAGGCGGGCTGTAAGCATTGCTTGGCCTACTCAATGTGTAACATCTTGATACCTTTAAAAAAAAGGTATCAAGCTTTAAGTGTCATTTAAGTACACAGCATCTGAGGGAAAATTCTTTTGAAAAAGGCTATGCTTGGTCTTATGGTAGATCCATGCTAGTAGTACTAACTCAAGCATACCCCGAACTGCCTCAATAGTCTCTTTAGATTTAACTTTAAAAGAAAACTTAAAAAGACACAAACTTTAAAAATCCTCAGGGAGGATCTGATTTAGCAGTCCCGGACTCACTACCCACTACTTGTCCATCCTCCAGGGGCTGTAGCAGGGGCAGAGAACCTGACTTTCTACAGGCTTTGAATTGCTGGGCAAACAGTGAGAATAAGGGTGGGCAGGAGCACAGTCTTAGGTCTGGTCTACACTATGAGTTTATATCGAAGTTAGCAGCGTTAAACTGCATTAACCCTTCACTCGTCCACACAACGAAGCCCTTTATATCGACATAAAGGGCTCTTAATACCGGGATCTGTAATCCTCCCCGACAAGGGGAGTAGCGCTGAAATCAGTATTGCCATTTCGGATTAGGGTTAGTGTGGCTGCAATTTGACGGTATTGGCCTCCGCGCGCTATCCCACAGTGCACCATTGTGACTGCTCTGGACAGCAATCTGAACTTGGATGCACTGGCCAGGTAGACAGGAAAAGCCCCGTGAACTTTTGAATTTCATTTCCTGTTTGCCCAGCATGGAGCGCCGATCCACATGGGTGACCATGCAGTCCCAGAATCAAAAAAGAGCTCCAGCATGGACTGTACGGGAGATACTGAATCTGATCTCTGTATGGGGAGATGAATCTGTTCTATCAGAACTCCGTTTCAATAGACGAAATGCCAAAACATTTGAAAAAATCTCCAAGGCTATGATAGACAGAGGCCACAGCAGGGACTCAACATAGTGCTGCATGACAAGCATAATGGAAAGCCAAAGAATCAATTGGATGCTCATGGAGGGAGGGAGGGGGGACTGAGGATTCGAGCTATCCCACGGTTCCTGCAGTCTCCAAAAACCGTTTGCATTCTTGCTGAGTTCCCATTGCCTGAAGGGTCAAAAAACATTGTCACGGGTGGTTCAGGGTATATGTCGTCGATCTCCCCCTCCCTTCCATGAAAGAAAAGGGGAAAAAATTGTTTCTCTGCTTTTTTTCCATATGTCTACTGGATGCTGCTGGTAGACACGGTGCTGCAGCACTGAACAGCAGCATCTCCTCTCCTTCCTTTCCTGATAGCAGATGGTGCAATAGGCTTGAAAACCGTCCTCATCCTGTGAGTGCTCCTGGCTGGTCTCGGTGAGGTCGGCCAGGGTCGCCTGAGCAAAAATGGGAATCACTCCCGGTCATTCCCTTCTTTAAGCTTTGTCTCCTGGAGATTCAGTCCTGGCTGGAATATCATAGCAGCTGGAGGCTGCACTCCTCTTTCCCGCCCCCCTTTAATGTCTAATGGACCTGGAACGGTTGTCCTCTCTGGTTCTTTAGTAGGCTTTCCAGATATTCTAGGCAGGACTGACTCTACCTTTAGACACAACGTAAAGAAGGGAATGACTTGGGGAGTCATTCCCATTTTTGTCCAAGCGCCCCCGGCCGACCTCATCAAGACTAGCCAGAAACACCCATGACAGCAGCAGACGGTACAATAGGACTGGTAGCAGAGACAGTTAACTTGCAAAAGTAAGTGAATGCTGCTGTGTAGCACTGCAGTACCGCGTCTGTCAGCAGCATCCAGTAGACACATGGTGACAGTGAAAAAAGGCTAAATGGGCTTCATAGTTGCCATGCTATGGCGTCTACCAGGGAAAAGGGCGTGACATGATTGTCTGCTGTTGCTTTCACGGAGGGAGGATTGACTGACATTTACCCAGAATCACCTGCGACACTGTTTTTGCCCCATCATGCATTGTGACCTCAATCCAGAATTCCAATGGCAGGGGAAACTGAGGTAACTATATGGGATAGCTATGGGATAGCTACCCACAGTGCAACACTCCAGAAATCAACACTAGCCTCGGTACCTGGACGCACACCACCAAATTAATGTGGTGCTTAGTGTGGCCGCGTACGCTCGACTTTATACAATCTGTTTCCAAATACCAGTTTCTGTAAAATCAGAATAATCCCGTAATGTAGATATACCCTTACAGTCATGAGAGGCACAAGGAATATATGTTCTTCTTCGAGAGATCTAGGGGTCGTAGTGGACCACAAGCTAAATATGAGTCAACAGTGTGATAGTTGCAAAAAAAGCAAACATGATTCTGGGATGCATTAACAGGTGTGTTGTAAACAAGACACGAGAAGTCATTCTTCTGCTCTACTCTGCGCTGGCTAGGCATCAGCTGGAGTATTGTGTCCAGTTCTGGGCACCGCATTTCAAGAAAGATGTGGAGAAATTGGAGAAGGTCCAGAGAAGAGCAATAAGAATGATTAAAGGTCTTGAGAACATGACCTGTGAAGGAAGGCTGAAAGAATTGGGTTTATTTAGTTTGGAAAAGAGACTGAGAGGGGGCATGATAGCAGTTTTCAAATATCTAAAAGAGTGTCATCAGGAGGAGGGAGAAAACTTGTTCACCTTAGCCGCTAATGATAGAACAAGAAGCAATGGGCTTAAACTGCAGCAAGGGAGATTTAGGTTGGACATTAGGAAAAAGTTCCTAACTGTCAGGGTAGTTAAACACTGGAATAGATTGCCTAGGGAAGTTGTGGAATCTCCATCTCTGGAGATATTTAAGAGTAGGTTAGATAAATGTCTATCAGGGATGGTCTAGACAGTATTTGGTCCTGCCATGAGGGCAGGGGACTGGACTCGATGACCTCTCGAGGTCCCTTCCAGTCCTAGAGTCTGAGTGCTTGCTCATATCCATTCCAGTTAGGTGCGCGCACACTGCGTGCACGTTCATTGGAAGATTTTTACCCTAGCAACCCCCAGTGGGTCGGCTGGGTTGCCCCCTGGAGTGGCGCCGCCATGGCGCTGGATATATATCCCTGCCGACCCGACCGCTCCTCAGTTCCTTCTTAGCGCCCGTGTCGGTCGTTGGAACAGTGGAGCGCGGCTTAGCTGTCCTCCACCTCTCTAGCTACTCCTTGTTTCTTCACTATCGTTGTTGTATATAGTTAGTTTGATAGTTCTTGAATAGTTAGTGTATATAGTTACAGCGGGGTTTGGGCATTAGCCTCTTCCCTGCACCCGGTGCCGGGGCCCATGCCCGGTTCACTGGGGTTTAAACCGTGCTCGGCCTGTCATAAGCCGATGCCCACAAGCGATCCCCACGACTCTTGTTTAAAGTGCCTCGGGGAATCGCACATTACGGATAAGTGCCATATTTGCAAGGCATTTAAACTGAGGACAAAGAAAGAGGGACTTTTGCCTGAAGAGTCTCCTCATGGAGGCAGCTTTGAACCCTCCGTCCTCAGCACTGAGCACTCTGGTAGCAGCGTTCCTCCGGCACCGGACCGTGCAGGCACCACCAAGGCACCAGCCATCTCCCATGCAGAGACCTGCTTGGCACAGATCTCTCTCCTCGAAGCAGAAGAGGTCGAAGTCCTTCACTATCTCTGTGCCCTTGGCGCAGATGCAGCCTCGTGCAGACCGCCCGGCACCTGCAACTGCCATGGCACCGACTGCTGTGGTACCATCGACTCCGGTTCTGCGGGGGCCGTCGAGTCCAGTCCCTGAGAGCTCCCTGCTGAGGCCTGTGGTTGAGCTTACAGTCCCCTCTACGCTGGAGACATTCTCCACAGCCAGGGACCTTATAGCCATGACGGAGTCTGTCCTGCCTCAACCCCCAGCACCGCCGGTGCAGGTATTACACTCCAGAGGCAAGCCAGCCATAATGAGACCTCCTTCAGTCAGCTCGGCAGACCGGCACCGATCACAATCCAGGTCCCGGCGCCGTTCGTGGTCTCATCGACTATCACAGTCCAGACGCTGCTCGCAGTCCGATCGCCTACTCGGTACCAGTCGTACTCGTGGCATAGATCGACGTCTCGGCCTCCGGCCCGGTGCTCTCGGTACTGCTCCCGCTCCCGGCACCGCGACTCTCACAGCCGTTCCTGCCGCAGACCTGAGAGATCCAGGTCGACCTCCTGGCACCGCGCCAGTCACAGGTCCTGGTCTCGCTCTCGGCACTGGTATGACTCCAGATACCGATCCCCGGTGCCGAGGAGATCACCAACGGCAAGAGAGGGGGACCCTTACCATGGTCTTTCAGCTCCTTCCTGGCTGTCCTGGCACCCGTCCGTGTCTTCACAGGTGGACAGTGCATATGCCCAAGACAGAGACGCCTATGTGCCTGCTACACTTTTCCACGAGCCCCAGGCTCAGAATCACGGACCTCAGCAGTGGGCATTCTGGACACCTTGGGCATATCAGGCCCAAGGTGCGCATCCAGGCCCATCGCGCTCTGCCACATCAGAACACCGGGTGCTGGAAGCCACCATAAGCTGCCCTCCTCCTTCTGCTTCGGAGGAAGTGTCGGTCCAGCCACAGGACTCCCAGATCCCAAGGGAGACAGAGGCTGTCCACCACGATGAGCCCTCGACTGACCCACTTGTCCCAGGTCTCTCCTCATCCTCCTCCCCTGACGAGGCGGTAGCCGGAACATCATCTGTAGGCCCTCCACCAATTGACCGGAGGGCCCACCAGGACCTCCTCAGGCGTGTCGCACAAAATATGAACTTGCAAGTCGAGGAGGTCCTGGAGGTAGAGGACCCAGCGGTGGACATTTTATCCTCTGATGCTCCCACGAGAGTGGCCCTCCCCTTTATACGGACGATCCAGGCCAATGCCAATACGATCTGGCAGTCTCCGGCCTCTGTCCCACCTGATGCCCGGGGAGTGGAACGTAAATATATGGTGCCCTCCAAGGGCTACGACTACTTATGTGTCCATCCGCCCCCCCCCTTCCTCCCTCATTGTCCAGTTGGTCAACAAGAGAGAACGCCATGGCCAGCAGGCTCCAGCCCTAAAAACAAAAGACGTGAGGCGCATGGACTTGCTGGGGCGTAAAGTCTATTCTGCAGGGGCGCTCCAACTCCGCATGGCTAATCAACAAGCCCTCCTTAGCCACTATAATTATAATACCTTGGCAGCGGCGGACAAGTTCAAGGAGTTGCTCCTGCAGGACTCCTGACAGGAATTTGTAGCCATCCTGGACGAGGGGAAAAAGGTGGCTAGAACCTCCCTCCAGTCTTCCCTGGACACCGCAGACTCAGCGGCCAGGACCCTAGCCTCCTGGGTTACTGTGAGGCGTATCTCATGGCTGCAAGTCTCAGGCCTTCCCCTGGAGCTCCAACATATAATTTAGGACCTCCCCTTTGAAGGGTAAGGCCTATTCTCCGATAAGACAGACCCTAGGCTGCAAAGCCTAAAGGATAACAGGGTCATTATGCGCTCACTGGGCATGCACACGGCAGTGACTCAGCGCAGGCCCTTCCGCCCCCAGCCACACCGCTCTTACCCTCAGCCCAGACAGAGACAGGACTTTGCTAGAAGGTGGAGTAGAACCGGTCGCTGGAGGCAGTCAGGCAACCAAGGGGGCCAGAACCAAGGTCCCTCCAAACCTTCCACAGGACCAAACCCCTCCTTTTGAAGGTGCGCCCGAGGGCGTCGTACCAGTATCGTGAAAGGATCTGTTCCCTCCTTTTTCCAACTGCCTCTCCCTTTTCCTCCCTGCATGGTCCCAGCTAACGACAGATCGCTGGGTCTTACGCACGCTGGAATTTGGGTACCACCTCCAATTTATTTCACACACCCCCCTTCAACCCCGCTTCCTCGTCCCTCTTCAGGGACCCCTCTCACGAGCAACTCCTCCTCCAGGAGGTGCAGACACTCCTTGCCAAAGGAGCCATAGAGGAGGTACCGGAACATGAATGGAGCATGGGCTTTTACTCCTGCTACTTCCTAATCCCCAAGGCAAAGGGGGGGTCTCAGACCTATCCTGGATCTGCGGGAACTCAACAGATACATGATAAAGTTGAAGTTCCGTATGGTATCCCTGGGGACCATCATCCCATCCCTGGATCCCGGAGACTGGTATGCCGCCCTCGACATGAAAGATGCATATTTTCACGTAGCCATCTACCCACCTCACAGGCGGTTCCTCCAGTTCGTAGTCAACCGCCAACATTTTCAGTTCGCGGTCCTACCGTTCAGCCTCTCTGCAGCCCCAAGAGTATTTACGAAATGCATGGCTGTAGTCGCCGCCCATCTCCGCCACCGTCGGATACACGTTTTTCCGTATCTAGATGACTGGCTCATCCGAGGGGCCTCCGAGACACAAGTGATCTATCACATCCGCATTGTCAAGGACCTTTTCCTACATCTAGGCCTAATGATCAATGCGGAAAAGTCCACTCTGATTCCCACTCAGAGGATAGACTTCATTGGCGCCACCCTGGACTCCATCCTCGCCAGAGGTTGCTTACTTCTGCCCCGTTTCCAGGCAATGGTGGCCATCATCCAGAGTCTGCAAGCTGCTCCCTTGACTTCAGTTCGCACTTGCCTCGGTCTTCTGGGTCACATGGTGGCCTGCACATTTGTGACGAAATACGCCAGACTGCGCCTCCATCCCCTCCAATTGTGGCTCAACTCAGTGTACTGACCAGGCAGGGATGCCATAGACATGGTCGTCACCATTCCCCCGAGCATCCTAGTCTCCCTCAACGTACACACATCCGCCCCAGCCCTCTGCATCCCTGATGACAGACGCATCATCTCTCGGCTGGGGTGCTCACCTTGGTCATCTACGCACGCAAGGCCTTTGGTCATCTCAGGAACTGGCCTTGCACATCAGTGTCCGGGAGCTGAGAGCAGTCCGCCTTGCTTGCCAGGTGTTCCAAGAGCACTTGCAAAGCTGTTGTGGTGTTGGTGAATATTAACACACAACAGCCATGTACTATATAAACAAACAGAGCGGGACAAGGTCCTCGAACCTTTGTCAGGAAGCCATTCAACTGTGGGACTTTTGTATAGCCCACTCTGTAGACGACATAGCGTCCTTTCTCCTGGGGGTTCGGAACACTATGGCGGATCACCTCAGCAGATCCTTCCTTTCTCACTAGTGGTCGCTTCGCCCGGTCGTTATTCTTTCGGTCTTCCGGAAGTGGGGATTTCCCTGTGTAGACCTCTTCGTGTCCCGCGAGAACAGGAAATGCCAGATGTTCTGTTCCTTTCAAGGCCTCTCACAGGGTTCGATAGCGGACGCCTTCCTGATACCGTGGACGACTCACCTGCTATACGCTTTTCCACCGTTTCCGCTCATCCACAAGGTCCTGCTGAAAGTACGCAGGGACAGAGCCCACTGGATCATGATCGCTCCAGCGTGGCTCAGGCAGCACTGGTACACCGTGTTGCTAGACCTGTCAATAGCCGACCCTATCCCACTACCTCTTCACCTGGACCTGATAACTCAGGATACGGCAAACTGCATCACCCAGACCTACAGTCCCTCCATCTCACGGCATGGCTCCTGTGTGGTTGACCCTTTCTGAGATGTGTTGCTCTGCCCCAGTGCAACAAGTACTCTTGGGTAGCAGAAAACCTTCCACTAGAGCAATATATCTGGCCAAGTGGAAGCTTTTCACATGCTGGTGTGGAGAATGCAACGTTCTTCCCGCTGAGGTCTCCATCCCCACCATCTTGGACTACCTCTGGTCCCTTAAACAACGGGGCCTAGCGATATCATCTTTGAGGGTGCACTTGGTGGCCATCTCTACCTTCCACCCAGAGGAGAATGGTCGCTTGGTGTTTTCACATCCTATGGTATCCAGATTCCTCAAGGGCTTGGAGCGGCTATACCCCTATGTACGCTGCCCCGCCCCAACCTGGGACCTCAACCTGGTTCTCACCAGACTTATGTCGGCCCCATTCGAGCCATTAGCATCTTGCTCCCTTCTCTACCTGTCCTGGAAAACCGCTTTCCTTGTGGCCATCACATCAGCAAGACAAGTTTCCGAGCTCTGGGCTCTCATGGCGGACCCTCCATGTACTGTGTTCCACAAGGACAAGGTGCAGTTGCGACCACACCCGGCCTTTCTCCCCAAAGTGGTATCGGCCTTCCATGTTAACCAAGAGATCTTCCTTTCAGTCTTCTTCCTGAAGCCACATTCATCGCGCAGGGAGCAACAGCTGCACTCCCCAGACGTCTGTAGAGCACTCGCTTTTTATATCGAGCAGACAAAGCCCTTCCGCAGAACCCCCCAACTTTGTCGCGGTGGCAGAGCATATGAAGGGCCTACCCGTTTCCTCACAGAGGATTTAATCCTGGGTGACATTGTGCATCCGCGCCTGTTACGACTTGGCTCATGTTCCGTCGAGCCACCTCACGGCCCACTCTACCAGGGGTCAAGCCTCATCTGCTGCTTTCCTGGCTCACGTGCCCATCCACGAGATATGCCATGCAGCTACCTGGTCATTGGTCCATACCTTTGCCTCTCACTATGCCCTGGTTCAGCAGTCCAGGGATGACGCAACGTTTGGCTCCGCGGTGTTACACTCTGTGACATCTCACTCGGACCCTACTGCCTAGGTAAGGCTTGGGAATCACCTAACTGGAATGGATATGAGCAAGCACTCGAAGAAGAAAAGACGGTTACTCACCTTTGTAACTGTTGTTCTTCGAGATGTGTTGCTCGTATCCATTCCAAACTCGCCCTCCTTCCCTACTGTCGGAGTAACCGACAAGATGGAACTGAGGAGCGGTCAGGTCGGCAGGGGTATATATCTGACGCCATGGTGGCGCCACTCCAGGAGGCGATCCAGCCGACCCATCGGGGGTTGCTAGGGTAAAAATCTTCTGACGAACTTGCACGCGGCGCTCGCACACCTAACTGGAATGGATATGAGCAACACATCTCGAAGAACAACAGTTACAAAGGTGAGTAACCGTCTTCTCAGGGCTGTTGTTGTGCATCTGCCATGAAGATTACTTTCTGAGAAAGTAATTTAAGCCCCTAACAAAATTATAGTAGTGTAATGATGAGAATAAACTTTAGCAACACAGTAGTTTTAAAAACCAAAAGTTTGAAAGGATGTCTGGAGTTAAGAAGTACTGGAAAGGCTGTAGTTCTGGTGTAAAGGTCCCTATTCGTGAAATAATTCTAACATTGCCATTAACTCTGTCCCTCCTTAGTCCTTACCTTTTTGTTTATGATCCCCTTTTACTAGTGCAAGAACCTCACTGGGTGCCAATTTAAACAAAAATTTTTGTTTAAATCAATTATGATACTTTGGCTTTGTTGTCCAGTTGTATAAGCTGCCCCAACCTTCTGGTATGTTTATGTAGCTTTGAATATATATTACCTTGAGGTAGATGGAATACCTACAAACCTGCCCCAATTGTTAATTTTCACCGTTAGCCTAATATGGTCATAGGGAGACTTCAAAGACACAAATGGGAGTTGAGCATCTAACTGCCCATTCATGTTTTTGAAAATATTTCCCTCTCTCTCCCCAAACATAACTTAGATTCATAGATTCCGAAGTCCAAAGTGACCATTGTGATCATCTGATCGAACAGGCACCCAAATAACTCTTAGAGCGTATCTTTTAGAAAAACATCCAATATTGATTTTAAAGTTGTCTGTGGTGGAGAATCTGCTACAACTGTTCATAAATTGTTAACTGATATAGCAAAGGCAGCTGGTTCACAGGCAAATGGAACAGGGCAGAAAGTGATCCACCAACAATTAGTGAACACATCCTACAGTTTGGCTCTTAATTAAAGAGTTGACACTTCCCATGATTGTTACCGCTCATCTCAAAGATGCTTCTCAGTGGCAATCAGTATCTGTATTACTAGTAAGCAAAATAAACAGTCTGTAACTTTGTAACACGATTGTGCACATGATTAGCAAAAGGAATGAAATGTAGTAAAAAGGTGAAATGTACCACATACTATCCTTCATCCAGATACTTACCTGGCTTAGCATACCTAGAAACTTATGTCTCCATCTATAGACTTTTTCCTTACCCAAAAGTTTTATTTCTTCTTTGAGTGCTTGCTCATATCTATTCCAATTAGGTGTGCGCGCGTTGCGTGCACGTTCATCGGAGACTTTTACCCTAGCAACACCCGGCGGGTCGGCTGGGCGCCCCCTGGCATGGCGCCACTATGGCACCGAATATATACCCCTGCCGACCCGTCCGCTCCTCACTTTCTTCTTACCGCCCGTGTCGGTCGTTGGAACAGTGGAGCGCGGCTCAGCTGATCTCCACTTCCCTAGCTATTCACTCGTTCTAGTTCTTTTTGTGTATATAGTTTTATAGTTCATAGTTGTAATTAACTCCTTTTCATAACCTTTTGTTAATGTAGTTAGTGTATATAGTTCAGAGGGTTGGGGATTAGCCCTTCCCCTCTCCCGGTGCCCAGGCTCATGCCTGGTTCACTTCAAACTGTGCTCGGCCAACAGGAGACCCCCACGACTCCTGCCTAAAGTGCCCAGGGGAATCCCATCTCACAGATAAGTGCCAGATTTGCAAATCGTTTAAGCCGCGGACTAAAAAGGAGCGGGATTTTCGTCTTAAGCAGCTCCTAATGGAGGCGGCCCTCACCCCTCCATCTTCGGCACAGAGTACCTCACAGTCCGCGCTGGGGAGAAGTGCCCCATCGGCACCGGAGAATGCCGACACCGCCAAGATGCCCCAGCACCAGCCGTCACCGGCACAGAAGCCATCCCGGCACTGCTCCCTCTCCCCGCGTGCCAAAAAGGTTAAAGCTCCTGCGGCTCCGATACCTGCATCGCAGTCTGAGCAACAGCCAAAGCCGAGTCGCCCAGCACCAACAACTGCTGCGGCACCGGCAGGTTGGGCACCATTGATTCCGTCCATGCAAGAGCCGTCGAGTCCGGTGCAGGATAGCTCCCTGGCACACGCCTCGGTAAAGCTTATTGTTCCCACCACGCCAGAGACCTTTTTGACAGCGAGGGAACTGATTGCCCTGACGGAGCCCTCCCTGCCTCAACCCCCGGCACCGCTGGTGCGGGTTATTGCATCAACAGGGAAGCCTGCCCTCGTCAGGCCACCTTCCATTGACGCCGCAGGCAGGCACCACTCCAGATCGAGGTCTCGACAGCGTTCCTGATCTCATCGCCGATCCCGATCTAGACGCCGCTCGCAGTCCCGGTACCGTTCTCCTTCTCGGTACCGGTCGTACTCGCGGCACCGCTCAAGGTCCCGCTCTCTGAACCGGTACTCCAGACGGCGGTCCAGCTCCCGTCACCGTTCACGCTGCAACCGCTCTCACCATAGAGCCTCACGATCCCGGTCGACCTCCCGGCACCGTACCGGTCGCAGGTCCCGGTCAACCTCTCGGCACCGGTACGACTCCCGGTACCGCTCTCCGGCACGGCACGACATCCGGTACCATGCTCACAGGGCTCCTCACGCGCTCTCTGCTCTGCCATGGCCATCACGGCACTCGTCTCAGTCTTCACACGCAGATAGTGCTGCATATGGGGACTCAGAAACACAGAGCCGTGTCCTCCAGGAGGCTCAGGGCTCGGAACAAGCGCCTGAGTGGTTCTTCTGGACGCCTTGGGCATATCACCAGGCCCAAGGCGAACCCATGGTTCCACCTCGTTCCGTCCCGTCGGAACATTGTGCACCAGAGGCCACTGTTAGCCGCCCTCCTCCAACGGGTACAAATGAGTCGGCTCTGGCACCGGACCCTCAGGTACTCCCGGACCCTGATGCTCCTCCGGAACCAGAGTTACTAGATGAGCCAACTGTGCCGGGTCTGTTGTCCTCCTCTTCACCAGACGAGGCAGTAGCGGGCACTTCATCATTGGGCCCACCCCCAATCGACCTCGGAGCCCACCAGGACCTTCTTTGGTGAGTCACCCTAAATATCAACATCCAGGTGGAGGAGGTCCCGGAAGTGGAAGACCCGGTCATTGACATACTCTCGGCAGATGCCCCAACTCGCGTGGCTCTGCCATTCATCCGTTCCATCCAAGCCAAAGCGGACACCATTTGGTAATCTCCAGTGTCTATCCTTCCTACGGCCAGAGGCGTGGAAAGGAAATACATGGTACCCTCTAAAGGGTACGAATATTTCTATACCATCCTCCTCCATGCTCTCTGGTTGTTCAATCCGTGAATGAGCGAGAGCGCCATGGACAGTAAGCCCCTGCCCCAAAATCGCGGGAGGCTAGACGGATGGATCTGCTGGGGCGTAAAGTCTACTCCGCCGGGGGCCTCCAGCTATGGGTAGCCAACCAACAGGCCCTGCTCAGCAAATATAATTATAATACCTGGCAATCGGTGGGTAAGTTCGCTGAACTGGTCCCACAGGACTCCCACCCGGAATTTCAAGCCCTTCTGGAGGAAGGGAAGAAAGTAGCACGAACTTCCCTGCAAGCCTCCCTCGACGCTGCTGACTCGGTGGCCAGAACCGTGGCCTTGGGGATTACGATGCGGAGAATATCATGGTTACAGGTCTCAGGTCTACCTCCTGAACTGCAACACACTATTCAGGACCTTCCGTTTGATGGACAGGGCTTTTTCTCTCAGAAAACGGACCCTAGATTCCAGAGTCTCAAAGACAATCGTGTCATCATGTGTTCCCTCGGGATGCATACCCCGCAAACCCAACGGAGGTCCTTCCGTACCCAACCTCAGCGCCCTTACCCACCACCCAGACCACGACAAGATTTTAGCAGGAGGCGTGGTCGCGGGAACCGCAGATGGCAATTGGGTTCCCAAGGGAGCCAGAATAAAGGTTCCGCCAAACCATCAGTGGGACCAAAACCGAACTTTTGAAAGTGTGCCCGAGAGCAGAGCACCAGTCCTTCCCCAGGATCCCCTCCAGTTTTCCAACTGCCTTTCCTCCTTCCTCCCTGCGTGGGCCCAATTAACCTCAGATCGTTGGGTCCTACGCATGGTGGAGTCTGGATACCACCTCCAATTTATTTCACCCCCTTCCTCTCACTCTCCCTCCCCGTCCCTCTTCAGGGACCCCTCTCACGAGCAATTCCTCTGGCAAGAGGTTCATACGCTCCTCTCTATCGGAGCTATAGAGGAGGTGCCGGAGGAGTTCAGGGGCAAGGGATTTTACTCCTGATATTTCCTAATCCCCAAGGCGAAAGGAGGTCTTTGATCTATCTTGGACCTGGGCGGTGTCAACGTCTTCCTCAAAAAGTTGAAGTTCTGCATGGTGTCCCTGGGGACCATCATCCCATCCTTGGATCCCGGAGACTGGTTCGCTGCTCTCGACATGAAGGACGCATACTTTCACATCACCATTTACCCTCCGCACAGACGGTACCTACGGTTTATGGTGCACCATCAACATTTTCAATTTGCGGTCGGTCCGTTTGTAAATACGTGCGGGGTGGTGGAGAGGTCAAAGTGCATGGCTGTAGTGGCTGCCTTCCTCCGTTGTCGGCGAATACATGTCTTTCCTTACCTAGATGACTGGCTTATTCACAGGACCTCCGAAGCCCAAGTTACCAGGCACGTTGCCATCATCACGGACCTATTCGAGCGGTTGGGCCTGATGATCAATCTAGAGAGGTCTACTCTAGTGCCCACTCAAAGAATAGAAATCATTGGGGCCGTGCTAGTCTTGAAACTCGCAACAGCCTGCCTTCCACTACCCCGCTTTCAGGCAATAGCCTCGGTCATAGAAAGCCTCCGAACTTTTCCGACGACCTCGGCCCGCACCTGCCTCAGCCTTCTCGGTCACATGGCCGCGTGCACTTTTGTAACCAAGCACGCCATATGATGCCTGCGTCCTCTTCAAACCTGGCTCGCCTCGGTTTACCGTCCAGGCAGGGATGCCATAGACATGGTCGTCACTGTTCCTCAGAGTGTCTTAAGCTCCCTCAACTGGTGGCTAACATCTCCCCTGGTGTGTGCAGGAATGCTGTTCCAACCGAGACAGCCCTCAGTATCCCTAATGACAGATGCATCTTCTCTCGGCTGGGGAGCACACCTAGGCCATCGTCGCACGCAAGGTCTCTGGTCTTCTCAAGAGCTGGCGTTGCACATAAACGTCCGGGAGCTGAGAGCAGTTCACCTCGCCTGCCAGACGTTCCAACGTCATCTGCAGGGCCATTGTGTTCTAGTACTCACGGACAACACAACAGCAATGCACTACATAAACAAGCAGGGAGGGACTCGATCCTCCCCCCTTTGTCAGGAGGCGATCCAACTGTGGGAGTTTTGTATAGCCCACTCCATAGACCTTGTAGCATCTTTCCTCCCAGGTGTCCGGAACACTCTGGCAGACCATCTCAGCAGATCCTTTCTCTCCCACGAGTGGTCACTTCGCCCAGACATTGCACATTCCATCTTCCAGAAGTGGGGTTTCCCCACATAGACCTCTTCGCTTCCTGCAACAACAGGAAGTGTCAGAGGTTCTGCTCCTTCCAGGGTCTCGCCCCGGGCTAATATTGGACACCTTCCTAATCTCTTGGGCGAACCACCTGCTTTACGCCTTTCCACCCTTCCTGATGGTGCACAGGGTTCTCGTAAAGCTTCGCAGGGTCAGGGCTCGACTGATCCTGATCGCCCCTGCATGGCCCCAACAACACTGGTATACCACGTTGCTGGACCACTCAATAGCCAACCCGATCCTCCCTGCCCCTTCATCAGGATCTGATAATGCAGGACCGTGGCAGGCTTCTCCACCCAGACCTGCAATCCCTCCATCTAACAGCGTGGCTCCTGCATGGTTAACCTGATCGGAGTTACGCTGCTCTGCACCGGTGCAAGAGATACTCCTGGGTAGCAGGAAACCTTCTACTCAGTCTACTTACTTAGCCAAGTGGAAGCGGTTTACTTGCTGGTGCCAAACGCGAAATGTCGCACCTACAGAGGTTCCTATCCCCACTATTTTGGACTACCTCTGGTATCTTAAACAACAAGGCCTCGCTATCTCATCTTTGCGAGTGCACTTAGTGGCTATTTCTACTTTCCACCCTGGAGAAGGAGCTTACTCGGTCTTCTCCCACCCTATGGTCTCGAGGTTCCTCAAAGGCCTGGAGCGTCTATACCCCCTAGTACGTCGCCCTGCCCCTTCCTGGGACCTCAGTTTAGTCCTGACGAGACTTATGTCCCCCTCGGTCGAGCCATTAGCAACCTGCTCACTCCTATCCTTTCACCTCAACCAGGACATGTTCCTTCCGGTCTTTTTCCCCAAACCGCATACATCTCGTAGGGAGCAGCAGTTACATTCGCTTGACGTCCGTAGGGTGCTCGCCTTCTATATTGACCGTACGAGACCCTTCTGCAAAACGCCCCAACTCTTTGTTACAGTGGCGGACCGGATGAAAGGCCAGCCCATCTCCTCAGAGGATTTCGTCCTGGGTAACAGCGTGCATCCAGACTTGCTATGATTTAGCACATACCTCTCCCGGTCATATTACCGCACATTCTACCAGGGCCCAGGCCTCGTCGACTGCCTTCTTAGCCCAAGTGCCTATTCAGGAGATATGTCGGGCTGCTACGTGGTCTTCGGTACACACCTTTGCTTCCCATTATGCCCTGGTGCAACAATCCAGAGACGATGCAGCCTTTGGCTTAGCAGTTTTGCATTCTGCAGTTTCTCACTCCGACCCCACCGCATAGGTAAGGCTTGGGATTCACCTAATTGGAATGGATATGAGCAAGCACTCGAAGAAGAAAAAGATGGTTACTCACCTTTGTAACTGTTGTACTTCAAGATGTGTTGCTCATATCCGTTCCAAAACCCGCCCTCCTTCCTCACTGTCGGAGTAGCCGGCAAGAAGGAACTAAGGAGCAGATGGGTCGGCAGGGGTATATATTTGGTGCCATAGCGGCGCCATGCCAGGGGGCGCCCAGCCGACCCGCCGGGTGTTGCTAGGGTAAAAATCTCCGAATGTGCACGCGGCGCGCGCACACCTAATTGGAATGGATATGAGCAACACATCTCGAAGAACAACAGTTACAAAAGTGAGTAACCGTCTTATATTCATTTTGAATTAACTTAAATATAAGTTAACAACAAAAACAAAACAAGTCTCCATGAGAGTGGTGTGTGTCCTTTGTGACATGCTGCATGAATTCTGCCTCACAAAATGGCAGTTGCTGTTGTAGACAGAAATATAAAGATTCAGTACAAAGGATAGTCACAAGCTGAAAAGAGAAACAAAACTATAGATAGATGGAGATACTGCTATTTCTGGAAAGAAAGAGTAGGTAACACTGTACCAGAAGGATGTACTTAGCTGTAGACTGACTAAATTTCACCAGTTTTTAAAAGGGGTAACTTTAAATTCAGTGAGGCATAGAATTAACAGGTGATCTACGGGATATGGATGGCAAGACACAACATGAGGTAGCTGTTTGTTTTAGCTGCAGATTAATGTGTAGTTTTTTTTTGTTTTTCCTGGGGGCCCTTGATACTTTGGATGCTTTCTGTTACTCTCCTACAGATATGGTGCCTTGGCTATAGTGGCTGTAGCTTTTTAAAACCACCTTCCCTCCCTGCTCCTGTAGCACTCTAATATTGTTAGTCACTCAAGCAGGTCATGGATATGGAGTTGCAGAGTGATAGTGTCTCATTAGCCTCAAGCTTTGTCTCCACTCTTCCAATGTACAGTTCAGTTTGCAAAGAGAGTTTTCAAGCCCCACACGCTCTCTATTGGATACCCCCACCCTGAGTAGCATATAGCTTTCAGATGATTGAGGCCCTGGGCAGGGGAGCAACCAGGAAGGAGAAGTGCAAAGAATGATTAAAAATGAAAGCAGAAGACACAGGAAAACAAGATTTGGGGTGAGGTGGAAGAAGATCAAACAAAGGAGTGAGCGAGAATGGTCAGAAATGTAGAGAAATGGTATCTGTGCTAGGGCATGATGAGGGTGCAGATAGCCCACCCAGAAATTCATCAGAAGGGGGCTTCAATAAAACCAGTTGAAACTCTTAATATAGTGATTTACAGTTTCTCTATCCTTTCACTGATTAGGTCCAGCAACGTATATTGCCATAACTGTGCACCAGTCTACATTTAAAAGGTTAAACAAGCTAATCAAAACTCTAATGTAAGTTTACGTGCTTTTTATGAATCTTCATGTCATCTCTTCCATCCTCAGCCTGTGCTTGTGGAAATCTACATCTTGGTAAAATCATTGGGCCAAATTGAGAAGTGATGCAAGTTAAGCTCACGTGTACTTCCCTAGACCTACTTTCATCTGTCCTACCCATGTGTAAGTGCTAAATTGCACCACTCGCCTCTTCTGAATTAGTCATTTTCACTTTTATGCTGGGGCCCTGACTTCATTTTATGGTGTGTGGGAGAGGCAATAATTTTTCTGATACTCTTTCTGATGTGCAAGGGGTGTTTCCCAAATCAGAGTTTACTACCCCTTTCACTCCTCTGCAGTTCATACATTTTGCTGCCCCTCATTGTTTAGAGCAGCAGCACAAGGAGGAAGGGGGAAGGAAGCTGTGTGGAGAAAAGGTTGCTGGACAAGCAGGAGAGTGGCTTGAAAGGAGGGACAGATGAACATTCTATTTAAAGAGGGCCTTCTCCCCAAGAAAGGAAGATTGGGGGTGGGAGGCGGAAGGGGGAGAAGTCCTTGCTGATGTGGTGGACTACTACCTGCCTTCCACCATACCTAGGGCCCTACCAAATTTATAGAAGATTAGAGTTGGAAGAGTCCTCAGGAGGTCATCTAGTTCAACCCCCTGCTCAAAGCAGGACCAACACCAACTAAATTATCCCAGCCAGGGCTTTGTCAAGCTGTGCCTTAAAAACCTCTAAGGATGGAGATTCCACCACCTCCCTAGGTAACCCATTCCAGTGCTTCACCACCCTCCTTGTGAAATAGTGTTTCCTAATATCCAACCTAGACCTCCCTCGCAACAATTTGAGACCATGACTCCTTGTTCTGTCATCTACCACTACTGAGAACAACCTAACTCCATCCTCTTTGGAACCCCTCCATAAGGTAGTTGAAGGCTGCTATCAAATCTCATCTTCTGCAGACTAAACAAGCCCAGTTCCTTCAGCCTCGCCTCTTAAGTCATGTGTCCCATCCCCCTGATCATTTTCATTGCCCTCCGCAGGACTCTCTCTCTCATTTGTCCACCTCCTTTCTGTAGTGGGGGGCCCAAAACTGGATGCAGTGCTCCAGATGTGGCCTCACCAGTGCCGAATAGAGAGGAATAATCATTTCCCTTGATCTGCTGGCAGTGCTCCTACTAATGCAGCCCAATATGCCATTAGCCTTCTTGGCAACAAGGGCACACTGCTGACTCATAGCCAGCTTCTCATCCAGTGTAATTCCCAGATCCTTTTCTGCAGAACTGCTGCTTAGCCAGTTGGTCCCCAGCCTGTAGCTATGCATTCACAGTTCATTTTAGTCAATTTCACAGTCATAGGATTTTAAAAATAGTAAATTTTCATGATTTCAGCTATTGAAATGTGAAATGTCATGGTTTTGTAACTGTAGAAATCCTAACCCAAAAAGGAGGGGGCTGTGTGTGTGCGTGGGGGGGAGGGTTCAAGGTTGTTATAGGGGGGTTGCAGTACTGCTGCTTACTTCTGCACCGCTGCTGGCAGCGGTGCTGATTTCAGAACTGGGCAGCTGGAGAGCAGTGGCTCCTGTCCGGGAGGCCTGCGCTGAAGGAGAGCCACTGCCAGCAGCAGTGCAGAAGAATGGATGGCATGGTATGCTATTGCCACCCTTACTTCTGTACTGCTGCCTGCAGAGCTGGGCCGTCAGTCAGCAACCACCACTCTCTGGCCACCCAGTTCTGAAGGCAGCAGCGCAGAAGTAAAGGTGGCATGGTATGATATTGCCACCTTTACTTCTGTGCTGCTGCTGCTGGTGGGGTGCCACCTTCAGAGCTGGGCACCTGGTCAACAGCCACCCCTCTGGTTGCTCAGCTCTGAAGGCAATGCAGAAGTAAGGGTTGCAATATTGTGACCTCCCTAAAATAATCTTGCAGACCCTCCCGCCATGCAACCCCCTTTTGGGTCTGGACCCCCAGTTTGAGAAATATTAGTCTTCCCTGTGAAATTTGTATAGCATAGGGTAAAAGCACACAAAAGACCAGATTTCACGATCCGTGACGTGTTTTTTATGGCTATGAATTTGGTAAGGCCCTGGTAGCTCCTGGAGGAGGCTTGCTCTGGGAAGCTGCTGAAGGAGACTTGCTCTGGGAAGACTCTGTTGTCCTGGAACTGAGGAGCAGTACACTTGCTTGTCCATTCCTGCAGAATGAAAATTTCAAATTGTGTATGTGAAGGGACTGAAAAATATACACTGTGTGAACGTGCATTGAACTTAAAGCCCTGTAGGACAATCAAACTGCCATGCACGTTGAGCAAGTTTAAAAGTAATCTTTATTTGATTCCAGTAAGTGAACCCCTGAAAATGTGAATGAGAGCCATTTTTAAAGGGGAACAGGGTTGTGGCAACCGGAGGACCATACTCTTGTCTAGGGTATAGCATCTAAAATTAGTAAACTTGGGGGGTGGGGGGGGACGGGACAAAAAACTAAAATTCCAGACTGTGATGATGAAGCAAGAGTTTACACTGAATAGCTGCAGTTTACTTTGAATAACTTCCTTCATTAAATGCTGTTAATAACAATCAAGACTATTTGACTTCATTTCTATAGTGCTATACATGTTCAGTCTGAGAATAAATTGTTTAATTTGTTAAACTATTTTTATATCAAACTGAGAACCGCTTTTCTACAGCATATATATTTTTTTACATCCAACTTGATGAGATGCTCTGCCTAGCTGGTTGATAAAGTAATAGGAATTCAACAGTGAGCTATGCCAATCTGATCTGCACTCAACCTGTTTTTTCTTTTTTTCTTTTTTTTTTTTTTTTTTTTACCTTTCCAAATATGGAGATGGAGTGGAGCTCCTATAAAGAAGAAGAGTTAATCCTTTTTTTTGTTGTGTGTGTGGCTGCTGTGGAAGCAGAAATTTACACAGAAGCAAATACAGAGATAAAACAATATAATAAATTAGGTTTTAAACTTAAACTCTCTCATTGCTTTTATTGTTTTTATTTTTTTGTAAAAGGACATTAACTATACAATCATAGAAATTGAAGGTGAAAAAGACTTTTTATGTAATCAAGACCTCTCCCACTGGCCAGTAAAGAATTGTTCTCTACACAGTATATTTTTCAGCATTTTAATCCTGTCCAGGTCAAAATAATTGTATTAAAATCATGTAAGGTTTATGTGTAATGGGGTTAAGAGTTCATTCTATCAAAAGACAAAAATCTGAGAAGTCCAGCTCTGCTGTTCAATCCTATGTTAACATGCTTTGATACCACTACTTATTTTTCATGATTTCTTTTGTTATGACAGTGTACTTTAATTACATAAATTACACAACCTATAATTTATAAGTAAATTTTGAAATGCTTCATTCAGCTATTTTGCCTTTTATTTTGTTGAGGTTACATTCTTGTAACCTTGGAAAGCTGTCATATAGTATGGGGTTGTGTTAATGTGCTTTAAAATGATTTTCATAAGGATAGAGCCAACACAGATTCTGTGAAATAACCAAAACTTTAAAATACCATGCATGAAGTGGCTCAGTCATCACCAATGTGAAACTGATGAGTTCTTCCCCTTATGCTTGACAGATACACAAACATTTTTGAGTCTCCAACATTTCAAAGTTTATACTTTGATCTTTCCTGTGCCTTAGACCAAACAAGAGTTTAATCCTAATACATAGTAATAAGGGGAGAACACACAAGAATGTCTTTCAATTTGTAATGCAACTACACAGCTTGGCATTGTGTGATTCTTTCTGAAGTGCGTTATTTGGATGAGAGGAATGGGCTTAAAGATGGTATACAGGCTGCACTTCCGTTACATCCTCTGATGTGACATTGGATAGTCATGAGGATGGTTGTTGCCCTGAGTGACTTAAATTTCCATGCAAATGATGATGATTCTTCTGAGTCCTCTCATGGTCTCCATAACAACCATGAGATGATCCTAGATGGTTTCTGGTTCAACATACAAAGCAAGTCATAGCATGGATCTTGGGTTTTGGGATGCTTTTTGGGGAAAGCTAATGTCTATATTACTTTGCCATTACCATGTCTACTTGAGGTCAGGGCTCACCTTTGCTCCTTTTGTGGCATAGGGCCTGTTTTAATTACCTGGCCTCCAGATGGGTAGAATCAATTGCGTTTGGAAGTCTCTGCAGAAAAATGCTGTTCAGATGAGTATTATTGATAGCTTACTTAAACGTTCTGATTTTGTCTTGTTGTCAGCTAGTGGCTTTTAGGTCTTCTGTCCCTTGTGTGTGAATAGTCTGCAACATATGAAACAGTAAGAACACTAGAGCATTGGTGGTAGAAAGCTTTTTAAATTTGTTGACCTTTAAGAGTCTAGAGCAAAACCCATCTTTTCATTGGGGCTTATCTGGACAGGCAAAAGTTTTCGGATTGAAATCTGGAGGTGAGTGATGTGTTCAGTCATTTTAAAAATATGTTTTAAGGGTATGACTAGTTATTTTAATTATTGTTGTAACTTGATTGTTGGAGATTGTTGGATTTTGTTGTATGATTTTGTATTTATTGTGGCAAAGGCACTTAGAGCTGAGAATAATTTGGTTTTTAAGGTGTTTTTAATTATCAAAATAAGCAAAGTAAAAGTTTATTTGGTAATCAAGTTAGTAACACTTAGGGTTAATTGAAAACAATTCTAAAAAAAAACAGTACATCTAATTGAAAACTAAAGGAAAAATAGAAATTATGATTTTGTACTCCAAACAGATTTCTAACTTTGTCAATCTAGGAAATGGATTGTTTGTCCGTCCTTACATGTTGGATGCAAAATATACCAATAGGATATAGACATTCAGGTTCCAAAGCTCAGAAAATGGACTTCTTATGGAAATGCTTGTGCAGGTAGACCTACAGTAATTCTGTAGCATCTCATGGGAGCACTACTGGAAGAAATTCACTAAAGTTGTTGTTGTTAATAATAAAAAAAAAACTGAGGGCATTTCATGTACATGATATATGCAGACACTTACATTTAGTTTGAAGAAATTAAGATTATTGGTGTAGGTAGCTGATTTCAAATTAATGTGACTAATTTTTTTTGTCTTACAGTTACTTTTTAGGTGGTTTGGCAAGATAGAAATTTGGGGGACTGCTGCTTCTGTTTGTTTACTTACGAGTTAGCAGGCAATTTTGGTAATATCTTCTCCGGTATATGTTTCGCTCCCCCTTTGAGAAAGGAGGTGGGCACTTAACATTCTCAACTCTTTAAAGAGAGAAGAGTTTCCCTATAAAAGTAGCAGATAACATTTGACCTGAAGAAAGTGAACCCTTTTCTTTTATTCTTGTGTGGGGAGGTGTAGTAGTGTGTGCACCTGCACAGAGCCTTCAGACCTCACAAATTAAGAACTGTCTCTTTTTAACTTTATTTTTAAAAACCAAATTGAGAAATCAGTTTTAAAAAAAAATTCAGGTGACATGCAAAAGAATACTCAAAATATCCCATATGAAGTTATTTTTTATTAAGATGTATAGTGCATGCACTTGATCACACAAATACTAATACTTCAGCCATTTTCCTATAATAGTCATAAATATTTTCTCTTTTGTGTCGGGCTCACAAGCATAATAATTTTAAAATGCGGTACTTGCCTACTATTTTTGATTTCATAACTTCATTTTTACCTGCAACTATTTTATTCTTATGGTGCTTAAAAACAGACTACACTAAACAAGATGGGTACACATGTGAAAATACAAATATGTTTGAGACTGATAATATAGATATTTTATGTATTTCTGATACTGTGTTAAATCATTGGTGCTATGACCTTATGCTTTCAGTGTGCACTGGAAAAATCTTGTGTGAACAGGAAACAAAAATGAAACTAACTCCAGTTATACACTCTTTAGCTGTAGCAGCAATATTCTGGTGTAGTAGTTACTGTCGAGTAGTCACGCAGTACAAAGAATCAGTATTATCAGATCTCTCAAGAGCCCCAAACAGAAAGATTTGCAGTGAGACTATTCAAGTTAAGTTGGTGTCTGACTTCTCCAGACCTTTAAGATTAAAGAAGAGTGTGTGGCGGAGAGGAAGAAAAATGCTGAAAAGCATGGGTGTCACATGTGTGTACCCACGCCCCACCCCCGCTCTTGATGGCCGGCCTGCTAGTGCAGCCCCGTACCCCAGCTGGTGCCTAGAGCAGCCCCAAGCCCAGACCAGCCCACTGGAGTATTCCTGAGCCCCGGCCAGCCAGCGAGGGCCGAGCCTGAGCTCACCCAGAGAAGCTCTGAAGCCTGTCGTAGCCTCACCCCAGGGCTGTGGCGAAGTGCATTAGTGGAGGTTTGCGAAGGCTTAGTCTTCCCCAGCCTCCATTATCTGCCTCCCATTCTGAAAAGCCCAGCTTTCCTCACAGATTAAGTGGAAGCCATTGATCTCAAAGTCTGGCGAATTGGTTCACAGAAGTGTTTAATAAACAGCAAGGGGGGTCTAAATGCCAGAGATGGGGGGGAAAAATAATCTAAAAGAAGTGTTTTTTTGAGGCATCAGTGGGTTAGCCATGCAGCTCATAAAGCAGCCGCAGTGACCCCGGGAAGCTCATTTAATAATAAGTGTCATAAGAAACTGAAGGTTGAAAAACAGGGAGCCTCTGCATTTCACTACAGGAGCTGGCACAAGATTTGTGAAAGAGTGACTAGGAACTTCCATAGATTCATGGATTCTGAGGCCAGAAGGAACCATTATGATCCTCTAGTCTGACCTCCTGTATAACACAGGACATAGAACTTCTCCAAAACAATTCATTTTTGCACTAGAGCATACCTTTTAGAAAAACATCCAGTCTTGATTTTAAAAATTGCCAGTGTTGGAGCAGCTATCACAACCATTGGTAAATTTATTCAGGGTTTAATTACCCATATCCTTTTAAAATTTCCAAATTTATCAAATATTTGATCTGCATGTAGTTACTCTTACAGACTGTGATTTAAGATGCTCTTAACCTTCTCTTTGTTAAATTAAATAGTTTGGGTTCCTTGAGGCTATCACTATAAGGCATAATTTTTATCCTTTAATCATTCTCATGGCTCTTCTTTGAACTCTCTCCAGTTTATCAACATTCTTCTTGAGTTGTGGACATCAGACCTAGACACAGTATTCCAGTAGTGGTCGCACCAAATACTTCTACTTCAGGTCAAGATTTCTGTTAACGTATCCAAGGATTGTACTAGCTCTTTTAGCCATAGTGTCAGATTGGGAGCTCATGTTCAACTGATTATCCACCATGACCCTAAATGTCCTTTTAAGAGTCACCACTTTCCACAATAGAACTGCCCCCATCTCACCCTATCTTGTACATATGGCCTACATTCTTTGTTCCTAGATGTACAACTTTACATTTAATCATATTAAAATTCACATTTGCTTGTGCCCAGATTGCTCTGTATCAGTGTCCTGTCCTCTTAATTCTATACCAATCTGTGATGCTTTCTTGCACCCAGAACCATAAGTGACTGTATTAGCCTCTGCCTCAGCAAGAGAGCGCTTTGCTGGAGATTAAATGTGTCAGCTTCCTGACACGCCAGTTTGTCTGCCTCACAAGCAAACTACTTGAGACTCTGCCAGTTTCAACCTTGCCTTGCAGGCAACATTCAGTGAATGTATGTTTTCGAACCACCTGAAAGAGCATTCCTGTGCAGTGTCTAGCCCCTTTCACTGAACACTCGCAGATATTACCAAGTCCGCTGCCTCCAAAGAGATGGTATACACTCAGCCTATTTATTTAGCTGAGGAATGACACTTACTTTAATACACAGCACTGAGATGATTTTAAGGAAAAAAATAAATCAGTGTATTTTAATGAACAGAGATTTAAGTGATAGTAAGCAAGGATCACAAACAGAAAATGATTACAAATAAAACAAAAGTAAAACACTCTTTCTAGTGTCTAAAATTTAACAGATTTACAATCCTTGTCTCAGGCAGTTTCTCAGTTAGTTAGTTCTCAGCGTTCTCAACTCACATGGCTGGGGGCTCCACCTTTCACAGATTCCAAGAGCAGTGGCCCCTTTCATCCTTAAGTGATGTATTGCCAGAACGTCTTTTTTGTTGCTCATTATGTTCACCAAAGTTCACTGTCTTGTCTCAAAAGTCAAGAAGACCCCCTTGAGTTCAGAGTCCAATCACGCTGTTTGTTTTCCCTCTTCCTGCTTGTTTGATCACCCTGTTTACCTTGGATCCAAATGTACTTTGTTGTGTTTTGTTTGTAACCAAGCCATGACTTTTCCTCCTTTGCCTATTAGCTTTATCACTGTATTTACAACAGATACAAATATATTTATTATTCATTGTCTCTGGCTTACAATTCTTGACCCAGGCAGACTGGCCAATATACGTTCCTTTGTCTAGGACCCTGTTTATCAACTTGGCTTGGTCCAAACATATTAACATTTCCAGTATGCCTAGATAACTCTTTACACACTAACTGTACATACATCGCACAAGAGTGTTAATGAGAAGAGTGTCACCAGTTTTCACACGATACCATACAACATACATTCAAAAGAGTATGTTATGACAACTATGTGTAGTGAGCTTGTGTAGTTTAAGACAGTGAACCTGTTGAGGGGCTCAAGGAGCTCTCTCGTAATTTTTGTGTCGTCTGTAAATTTTCAGTGATTTTTTTGTTTTCTTGCAGGTCATGGATAAAAATATTAAATAGCATAGAGCCAAGAACAGATGCCTGCAGGACCCCACAAGAAACACACCCATGCATGATTTCCAGTTTACAATTACATTTTGAGACCAATCAGTTAGCCACCTTTTAATCCATTTAGTGTGTACTAATGTTAATTTTGTATTCTAGTTTAACCAAAATGTTATGCAGTACTAAGTCAGGTACCTTACAGAAGTCCGTTACATCATCGTTACCATTTATCAGTCAATCTTGTAATATCATTAAAAAGATCAAGTTAATTTAACAAACTCTATGTTCCATAAACTCAGTGATTGGCATTAATTATATTACCCTCCTTTTAATTCTTTCTTAATCAAGTCCCATATCAGCCCCTACATTATCTTGCCTGGGATTGATGTCAGACTGATAGGCCTATAGTGACCTGGGCCATCCCATTTACCTTTTTTAAAATTCTGACACATTAGCTTTCTTCCCATCTTCTGGAATTTCACTGGTGTTCCAAGACCTATTGAAAATCAACATCTAATGGTCTAGTGATCTCTTCAGCCAGCTCTTTTAAAACTCTTGTATGCAAGTTGCTGGACCTGTTGATTTTAAAACTGTCTAACTTCAGTAGCTGCTGTTCAACATCCTTCTGAGTTACTGTTGGAATGGAAGGAGTGTCATTGTCGTCATACGACTACATCATCTGTTTTTCCCCAAATACAGAATAGATGTGTTTATTGGACATTTTTGCCTTTTCTCTAGTATTCTCGATAATTCTACTATTTCGATCTAGCAATGGACCAATGCCGTTGTTAGGATTATTTTTGTTCTTAATATACTTATTGTCCTTGTATTTCCCTTATCAATTTTCTAAGATTCCTAGCTTCTGATTTATATTTATTACTGTTGACATCCCCTTTCTTTCATTTGTTCTTCCCCAGTGAATCAGGCTATTTTTTTTTAATCATTACGACCTTTTTCTGGATTGTGGCTTTTTGAGCCTCTAGTAAAGTGTTCTTAAACAATTCCCACTTATCATTCCCATTTTCTGTTTAAATTTCCAACATTGAGCTTTGAGCTCTGCTTTGATTACATATAGGAGCTTTGTCCCAGAAACTGGGTTGGCAAAAGCTAGTGCTTCAGCAACTTGTAGATTGATGTACAGAATATCATTGTGTTCATGGATGGAAGAGTTGTGTGCAAGCTATGTTTGTGTCAACAGTAATAGCAAGTAATACCAAGTGAATTGGTATAATAAGTACTGTTCATGATGGGTTTGGGTGCTGTAGATGTGCGGACTCACCCCTGCGGCGCCTCCTGCTGGTCACTTCTGGGAATTAGCTCGATTCAGCTCCAGAGCACCCTCTGCAGGCCGGTGATCTGCATGTCCTCTGGCCTCTGTGTCCCTCCCTGGACCTGGTGCCCTTTTACATGAGGTGTTGCCCCTAGCAGTAATCCCCACAGTCTTAGGGTCTCCCCTCCCCAGGGGACCCCCCACCCACTATCCCTACCTCACCTCAGTATACAGCTACTGCGTCATTGTCTAGCCCCCACGCCCTGGAGCAGACTGTAGTATCAGCCTACTCAGCACTGGCAAGGTTGAGTTTGGACTTGTTGCCTTGGCCTACCCCTGGGCTGGCCCCTGCAGTCCCCAGTACCTGTTGACCCAATGCTAGGCCACAGCCTGGGGCTTTCCAGGCTAGAGCTCCCCAGCTCCTCCGCCTTCCTCTAGCCCTGCTTCACTCGGGTACTTTGTGTCTAGCTCCCTCAGCCAGGCCCATTTCCCTCTACAAACAGAGAGAGGCCTGGTCTACACTACGCGTTTAAACCGATTTTTAGCAGCATTAAACTGAATTAACGCTGTACCCGTCCACACAACGAGGAAGGGCTCTTTAAATCGGTTTCTGTACTCCTCCCCAACGAGAGTAGCACTAAAATCAGTAATACCATATCAGATTAGGGTTAGTTTGGCCGCAAATCGACGGTATTGGCCTCTGGGCAGTATCCTACAGTGCACCATTGTGACTGTTCTGGACAGCAATCTCAGCTTGGATGCACTGGCCAGGTAAACAAGAAAAGCCCCGTGAACTTTTGAATTGCATTTCCTGTTTTGCCAGTGTGGAGCTCTGATCAGTGGCCATGCAGTCCCAAATCCAAAAACAGCTACAGCATGGACTGTACGGGAGATACTGGATCTGATTGCTGTATGGGGAGACAAATCTGTTCTATCAGAACTCCATTACAGAAGACGAAATGACAAAGCATTTGAAAAAAAGCTGCAGGCCATGATACAGAGTCCACAGCACAGTGCTGTGTGACAAGCGTAACGGAAAGCCAAAGAATCAAATCGACGCTCATGGAGGGAGGGAGGGAGGGAGGGGGTACTGAGGACTCCAGCTATCCCACAGTCCCCAGCAGTTTCCGAAAAGCTTTTGCATTCTTGGCTGAGGTCCCAATGCCTGTAGGGTCAAACACATTGTCCTAGGTGGCTCAGGGTATAGCTCGTCAATGTACCCCCTCCCCCCCCGTGAAAGAAAAGGGGAAAAAATTTTTTTTGACTTTTTTCAGTGTCACCCTATGTCTACTGAATGCTGCTGGTAGATGCGATGCTGCGGCAGTGAAGAGCAGTATCCCCTCCCCTCCTCTCCCCGGTGGCAGACGGTACAATATGACTGATATCCGTCGTCACCATCAGCCCGTGAGTGCTCCTGGCTGGCCTCAGGTGAGGCTGGCCGGGGGCGCCTGGGTAAAAATAGGAATGATTCCTGGTCATTCCCAGTAGATGGTACAGAACGGCTGGTAACCGTCCTCATCATAGCAACTGGGGGCTGAGCTCCATCAGCCCCCTCCCTTTCCTGTGTAAAGAAAAGATTCTGTCCTGCCTGGACTATCATAGCTGCTGGAGGCTGCCTCCTCTCCATTTTATCTCACTAACAAGTCAGTGTTTCTTATTCCTGCATTCTTTATTACTCCATCACACAAATGGGGGGGACACTGCCACAGTAGCCCAGGAAGGTTTGGGGAGGAGGGAAGCAATGGGTGGGGTTGCTGCAGGGACACCCCCTAGAATGCCATGCCAGCTCATCATTTCTGCGGGATCTGACGTGGAGCAGCTGTGCTTTCCGATACACTGGTTCTCTAGTACAGTTGCCCCATATTCTAGGCAGAACTGACTCTATTTTTAGATACCATAAAGGAGGGAATGACGTGGGGGGTCATTCCCATTTTTGTCTTTGCGCCCCCATCTGATCTCAGCCGGGGCACCCATGACAGCAGCAAACGGTACAGAACGACTGATACCCGTTGTTGCTGTCATGCAAAGGCAAATGAATGCTGCTGTGTAGCGCTGCAGTATCGTCTCTGTCAGCGGCATCCAGTACACATACGGTGACATTTAAAAAAAAAAAAAAAAAAAAAAAAAAGCTGAACAGGCTCCTTGGTTGCCGTGCTATGGCGTCTGCCAAGGCAATCCAGGGGAAAAGGGCGCGAAATGATTGTCTGCCGTTGCTTTCCCGGAGAAAGGAATGACTGACGACATTTACCCAGAACCACCCATGACAATGATTTTTGCCCCATCAGGCACTGGGATCTCAACCCAGAATTCCAAGGGGTGGGGGAGACTGCGGGAACTATGGGATAGCTACGGAATAGTTACCCACAGTGCAATGCTCCAGAAATCGACGCTAGCCTCAAACCATGGACGCACACCGCCGAATTAATGTGCTTAGTGTGGCCACGTGCACTCGACTTTATACAATCTGTTTTACAAAACCGGTTTATGTAAAATAGGAATAATCCCATAGTGTAGACGTACCCAGAGACTCCTGAGATCCTGGCTCCCAGCCTCTTTATACAGGCCAGCTGTAGCCTGATTGGGGCATGGCTCAGCTGCAGCTACTTCCCAATCAGCCCAGTTTAGTAGCTCCCAGCCACAACCTTCCCTCAGGGCTGTTTTAAGCCCTTGAGGGCAGGAATCCAGATGTCCTGAGTCCCCAGCCAGTATTTTGGCCACTAGGCCATGCTGCTTCCCTCCCTTCAGGGCAGGAGCATGGTAAGCACCCTGCTACAGGGTGCATATTTTCACCCTGAAAACTCTCATATGGAATTAACTTGTAGAATAAACTGAGTAAGAGGCATTCCCTTTGAGTTCATGTGGAGGCTGATTGCCTTTCATTAATATATCAAAGGGAGATCAGTTTCTATCTAGCCTGTAGTTATCAGGTTAGTTTGGGGTTTGTTACCCATAATTCAAAGATTTGCGTATTAAAGTAAGGCTGTGGAATATGTGACTTCCAGCGACCTCCATGACTTCAGCCTGCAGTGGTGGGGAGCTGCAGGGTTGCTTGTGGGGGCAGGGAATGTCAGGGTACCCCCACTGCTTTTGGCAGCCCTCAGAGCCCCAAGCAGCCATGCGCGGCAGGGTACCATGGAGGGGAACGCCCAGAGCCAGGGCCGGCTTTAGGGCGGTTCCCCCAATTCGCGGGAATCGGGCCCTGCGCCTAAGAGGGCCCCGCACCCGCCGCTGAAGTGCCGCTGGAAACAGTGGCAACCGATTGAGCTGCTGCCAAATTGTCGCCGCTGTCTTCGGTGTCATTTCAGCGGTAGCTCTTTCAAATTGGGCCCTGCACATCCTAAAGCTGGCCCTGCCCAGAGCTCTCAGCCCCTGTGGGCAGCAGGGGCACCTCACAGCCACCGCGGGGGAACCTCCGAGCTCCCGAGTGCCACGAGCACCAGGGGTACCCCACTACTCATGGCTTATATGGGAGGCTGGGGCACCTGACAGCTCCCAGGTCTCATGAGCAGTGGGGAACCCCCAGAACTGGAGGCTGCAGGGGTACTCCGCAGCCCCCAGCGGCTGCAGGCGACTCCTAACCCCTGCGCAGCTGCCCCGCTTAGGTTGTGTGGGGACTCGCAGTTCTCCGTTTTGTCAATTACTTTTACTAAAAGTCACTGGACAGGTCATGGCTTCCGTGAATTTTTAGTTTTTGCCTGTGACTTGTCTGTGACTTTTACTAAAAATATCCGTGACACACTCTTAGTCCTAGTTATGTGATATTAATATAGTCCATATGAACATAAAAGCGCCTTTTGAAATGCTCAGTATCCTTTCAGCTCAAGTTTCTCATGTGGGTCATGTTCTTGTGGCAGAGATTCTCTAAAGACTGATCCCCTTTACTATTTTTTCATAATACTTTATCCTATACTCCATTCCTAACATCATTATTGCTTGGTTTCATTGTTACAGAAGCTCTTTCCAAGACACTCATCCATTGCCTGATGATTTTATATTGTGATTCCTCCCTCTCCACCATCGCACACCCCATAGAAAGATTTTTAATATTGGAATTCCTCAACTTAAACAGTAATAAATGTTTTTGATGTAATATTTACCTTTTCTTCACTTCCTATTGCTTGTTGCAGTATCTAATAGTTTAAGAAACTGGTCACTTTGTTTGAGAGGCATCCCTGGTATTTTTAGTCTCTTGGTGTGGTGCTTGTTCACTCTGCCTCTTTGGAGAAAAGAATGACTTGCCTGTAATGCTGTTCTTGAGATTTCCATTCACACTCTTCTCCCCGCCCCGCCCCCCAGTTGAAGGTCCTGCTACATATTTGCCCATATAAATAAATAAAATTGTGTGTGTTTGCATGCGCGCATGCACACACACACATACAGAGTTATATCATCCATCTTGGATCCGTGCAAGCTCAGAGTTCTAATCTTCTGGTTCCACCAGGGACATCAGTGCCAACTGGGAGTAGAAGGTAAGTTGCTCTCTAATACTTCCACTGATAATTATTTTCAAACAAAGGTTTGTTTGTTTGTTTGTTGTATATAATTATATAAAAAACTCTATAATTATATAAAAATCATGTATATAATTATAATTTTTTTTAAAACCCTTTGTGTGAAAGTAATTATCAGTGGAAGTATTAGGGAGCAACTTATCTTCTGCTCTCTGTTGGCGTTGATATCTTTGTGGAACCAGTGGACTAGAACTCTGAGCTTGCATGGATGGATCCAAGGTGCATGATCTAACATGTCATCTGCAGAAAAAAGCCACTACAGGTAAGTATATTTTTAGAAGTTAGATTCCTTTATCTGATGTCCTTTGTAGATATGCCAACATGTTAATTGTGATCACATTGTTGTATCAGGTTTTTAATGAAATTCAACTTTGATTGTTTTCAGTTGAGCAAACTTCAAATTACTTTCATAATTAGTTCTACAATACTCTTCAGTACTTATTACCACAAATTCTGTTGTATTTCTAGTATCACTTTCTCTAAGGGCAGGTCTTTACTACCCACCGAATTGGCGGGTAGTGATCAATCTATCGGGGGTTGATTTATCGCATCTACACTAGACGTGATAAAATCGATCTCTGATCACACTCCCCATTGAATCCGGAACTCCAGCTTGCGAGAGGCGGAAGCGGAGTCGACAGGGGAGCAGCAGCGGTCGACTCACCGCCGTCCTCACGGCCAGGTAAGTTGACCTAAAATACGCTGACTTCAGTTGCATATCTTAGGTCGACAGCCCCCCCCCCCCCCGCCTTCCCGCTAGTGCAGATGTGGGCTGAGTTATGCAAAGGACTTAATTTCTACACTGTACGCACTCCTCATTTGGAACAGGAAGTACGCCATCAGTTAGCACCAGAAACCTCCCCCCTCCCGCAAAAAAAAAAGCAAAGTACATTACTGTGTTAAATATAAACTTCTAAAATTAAATGGAAAGTTTTTTAAAACAAAGATTTGACAAGGTAAGGAAACTATTTCTGTGCTTTTCATTTAAACTAAGATGGTTAAAAACAGCATTTTTCTTCTGCGTAGTAAAGTTTCAAAGCTGTATTAAGTCAATGTTCAGTTGTAAACTTTTGAAAGAACAACCATAATGTTTTGTTCACAGTTACTATCAATCTCATTCCGGAGATATTCATAACTCTGAGGTTCTACTATAGTATCTTATCGACAAGCAGACTAGTGTCAGGATAAACTTTTTATTATAAATGGAAACTACGTACAGAATTAGGTAACAAGTTTCACACTATTCTGTGTTGCAACAATCTGCATCTGCCCTGTCCTGGGCATCTTTATTTCTTCTCCCCAGTAGGAAGCTTCTCACAGGAACACTAAGACTGCAGAAAGGGTGTAAAGGAAGAGTGTCATCTTTGTACTTCCTGGAGGACTTACTGTACTCTATAGCATATCTGCCCTTTTTTGATACCTTTCTAAATTTCCTATCTGAACTAAAATACCTATTTTACAAACTATAACTAAAACAATAACTGACTTAACAAACCTTCTGTTTGCTTTAACACAACTTCAGCATGTCTTGATCAGTCTCTTAGGGCATTTCGGTAATCTTTCTGATCCGCTGTGTTGCAAGCCCTCTTGACTGTTTAGGTCAGTAACGGTCAGTTTGTGAACTGTTTTAAACTTTTGTCTGTTCTCATTTCCCTTGACTCAGCTAAATTGTCAGGTATCTTGAACAGATGCTGACAGTTCCTTCAGAAGATTTTGCCTGTGTCTATGGTCACTGAGTGTGAGTGAGATGATTGCTCAAGCTTTGATTGGCCACTGCCTGTCTTGCCAAATTCTCAGTCTGTTTTTTAAATTTTGGAAGAAGTCTTCCTCCTTTATTGTATTGTAATGTTTTGTCTGATTGGGAAATTACAATCTCTTCCTGACTATCATATTTCCTTAGTCATCATTTTGTTTTTGTCCCATTTTGGGTAATCAAGTATTTATATCTGTTGTAGAGGAGTTCAGCTGGTGACTTTCCACACTGAAGCAATGTAGCTCTATAGTTGGATCTTCTCTTGCATCCATTGCTCTTTTGAGCAAATTCTTCACTATATCTACTCCACATTCAGCTAATCCATTGTTTTGAGGATATCTGGGATTAAATTCCTCATGATGAAAGTCATACATTTTAGCAGAGTCCAGGAATTTCCTATTCTTGAACTGTGGTCTGTCAGCTATTACTGTTCTTGGAATTTCATAATGTGCAAATACAGATCTAATGTGCCTGACAAATGTTGCGGCGGTATCTGCAAGTCTGACTGCTCCTAAGAAATTGGTAAAGTAGTCCATTATAACTAGCTGATCATGGCTTCCGAGGTTGAACATGGCAATTCCAAAGGACAAAGTTGGAATTGATAAGTGGTTTGTGAGGTGTCATTGGTTCTTGCTGCTGGGAATCTCTGTACTTCTGATACACTGCCCACTATTTCTTTGATGTCACTATTCATCTGGGGGCAGAATACAACTTCTCTAGCTTTTCTTTATTTGGTTATTCCCAGGTGCTCTTCATGTATTCATTCCAGTATTTTCCTTCTCATCACTGTGGGAGCCATGATCTGTGCCTCCTTCAAGAGCACTCTTGAGAGCTCTGAAAGTTCACTTTTATAGTGGGAATAGGCATATGGGAAGTGTTCAGGGTATTTTGTGTTTTTTTCTTACTTTATTTCTCACTTGTATCACTACTTGTAGCATTTCATCTTTAGCTGTTTCTGTCTCCAGTTTATCCCACATGCACAAAGATACAGCACATGTCATGATTAAAAATAAGTGTCCACATGTATGTATGTTGCTTGTTCCAAATCATCAAGCTGTGTATTGACAGATGGAGCATATGCTCTTGAGAGTGTCTGCCATTACTGAGCAGCATCCAGGCTGAAGTCCAAAAAACCTTGACGAATTGGTTTGAAATAAGATGAATTCAGTGAAGACAAATGCAAAGTACTACACACAGAAAAGAAAAATCAGATTCATAACTACAAAATGGAAATAACTCGGGTTGGCATTAGTACTGCTGGAAAGGATCTGGGGGTTATAATGGATCACAAATTGAATTAGTGAACAATGTGATGCAGTTGGTAAAGACACTACTGTCATTCTAGAGTGTATTAACAGGAGTATCCTAAGACACTAGAGGTAATTGTCCCGCTCTGCTTGGCGCTGGTAAAGCTTCAACTGGAGTGCTATGTCCAGTTCTGGGTGCCACATTTTAGGAAAGATATGGACAAATTGGAGAGAGTCCAAAGGAAAACAATAAAAATAAGGTTAGAAAAATAATAATAATATAATTGGAGATATACCAGTCTCCTAGAACTGGAAGGGCTCTTGAAAGGTCATTGAGTCCAGCCCCCTGCCTTCACTGACGGGACCAATTTTTGCCCCAGATCCCTAAGTGGCCCTCTCAAGGATTGAACTCACAACCCTGGGTTTAGCGGGCCAATGCTCAAACCACTGAGCTATCCCTCCGTCACCCCCTGAAAATCTGACCTATGAGGAACATTTAACAAAACTGGGCATGCTTAGTCTTGAGAAAAGAAGACTGACTGATTGGAAACCTAAGTCTTCAAATATGTCAATATGTTTAAGGCCTGTTTATAAAGAGAACAATTCAATTGTTCTCCATGTCCACTGAAGGGAGGCAAGAAGTAACTGGCTTAATCTGCTTCAAGATAAGTTTGGGGTAGACGGTAGGAAGTTTTTTCCCAACTATAAGGGTAGTTAAGTACTTGAATAAGTCTTTCATGGGAGGTTGTGGAATCCCATCCTTTGAGGTTTTTAAGAACAGGTTGGATAAACACATGTCAAGGATGGTTTAGGTTTTCTTGCTCCTGCCTCCTCAGAGGTGGCAGATGGGAAGTGTAATTGCTTCTAGTCCTACATTTCTGTGATTCTGTGAAACTCCTGGGTCATGTCATATACTTCTGTATTTTCAAAAGTAGTCGCTGTAACCCTAGAGGTGCTTCACCAAATCCCTTACTGTGTATTGCAATAAGTGTTTTGAGATCACTTTCTGATTTGAAGCTACAGCCATAGTACAGTAACTCTTCACTTAACACTGTAGTTGTGTTCCTGAAAAAGTGACTTTAAACAAAACGATATTAAGTGAATCCAATTTTCCCATAATATCTAATGTAAATGAGGGGGTTAGGTTCCAGGGAAATTTTTTTGCACCCCCGCCTCCTCCCCCACAGACACTAAAAGTTTTAAACAAACAATTTAATACTGGTACACAGCGATGATGATTGTGAAGCTGGGTTGAGGTGGTGAAGTCAGAGGGTGGGATATTTCCCGGGGAATGCCTTACTGCTAAATGATGAACTAGCATTTGTCTGAGCCCTCAAGGACTAGCTAGTGGTTAATGTAGCCTCACTCTACAAGGCAGCAGGCATGGAGGGAGGGGAGAGAGCATAGCAGACAGAGACACACACTATGTATATCTGAGAGCGAGAGATGCACATTTCCCCTTTAAGTAGCTGACCCCAGTCTTAAGTACACTGCCTCGTTATTTAGATTAGCTTGCTGAGACTGCAGCTGCTGCCTGGAAGCGCACTCCGTCCTGAGCCCTGTCATGTTTACCCCCAGCTCTATGGAAATGGGGTAAGCAGGGTGCAGGATCAGGCAGGAGGGGGACACCCTGACATTAGCCCTCCCCTCCCCCTGTACAGCAAGCAGGAGTCTCTGGGAGCAGCTCTACCGCAGAGGGCAAGAGCAGCACATGGCAGTGGGGGAAGGACAACTCAATGCTGGCAATTGTTAGCCTGCTGGGCAGCTGCAACACAGGGAAGTTAGGGGAGCAGGAAGTTGATAGGGGGGCTGCCAGTCCACCCTGATTCCAAGCCCCCACTAGCTAGCTCCAACAGGCTGCTCTTCCTGCAAGCAGTGGACAAAGCAGGCGGCTGCGATGTTAGAAGGGAGCATTGTACAACTTTAAATGAGCATGTTCCCTAAACGATCAGCAACGTAACAACGTTAACTGGGACAACTTTATTTGAGGAGTTACTGTAAAAGTAGTAGAATCTTGTACATCCATACATCAGACAATGTTTTTCTTTCAATTTGTGTGTACATCATTTCTGGAGCTGTCATAAATGCACATCAGACTGACAACCAATCAGTTCCATGACACTGTAATAGTATTGCTCCCAACGCTCCTTTTGAGGAATCTGTGGAGAGCTTGATGTCTTTCAATAGGTCAAAAAATTGCAGCATTGGCGCTGATGTCAAAATGTGCTTTAAACCATTGAAATCTTTCATGCTCTGGCATCCAGGCCCAGTCAGTGACCTTGTAGAGATGCTCTCTTAGGTGAGTTGTGTGAACTGTATAGTTAGATATGAACTTGCTGACGTATTTCAATGTGCCTTGCAGCCTTCCAATTCCCCTTTTTATCTTCAGAATGCAGCATGTTCAGTATTGCCTGAATCTTTGATTCATTGGGCAAGATTCCCATTGCTTGGTCAGTCTTTCTCCCAAGTATGTTATTTCCCTTGTTTGAAATTGACACTTGGCCTCACTGGATTTAAGGTGGTTAGCTTTTGCAGTTTCTGGTCCTCTCCTCAGTTGTTCATGATGTTCGGTGATTGTGTTGCCCCAAATTGTCTCAACAGTGTACACTTTCACACCTTCCAGGCCTTCTAGCATCTGGCTTATTGTATGGTAGAATACTATACTTCTGAAGCAGAACGTATTCCAAAAGGCAGTCTTAAGAAGCAGTATCTGCTGATGGTGTGTGAAAGTACAGATCTTAGAGCTTTCTGTCCAAGGGGTCTGCCAAAATCCAGCTTGAAGAGTTTGATTCCTGCTGTCTCACTACTTGTAGGCAAGTGTGGTTTTTTGTTGAGCTCCTTAGGATCCATACAGAGCTGTAATCCCCCCTCCTTTTTTCTTTACAATCACTGAGTGAATCCAAACTGTTAGTGGCTCTATTATTTGAATATCATCTGTAGACATGTTCCACAACTCTTCTAGCTTTCTTATGGTTTGTGGAGTTTTCATGTAGCATGTACTACAGGTTCTGCATCTTCTGTTAACTGCAGTTACTGAGAGGTACCCATTTCCTCTGAATACATCTTCATATGATGTGATTACACTTTCATACCTGGTTCTGTGTTGACTTTGTCTCTCTGTGGCATACATTCTCCTAATGAGACCACATACCTTATATATGCATAGGCCCAACACCAGTTGCTTGTCTTTGTATACCATCACGAATTCTTGTTTTTATCATTTTCCCTTTTTACTTAAGTGTCTGTGTTCACACTCCAAAACTGGTATTGTTCCTCCATTATAATCTTTCAGACACTTCTGATTCATGTACTTTCCTATGGCTTCTTACAGCTCCCTTAGGTTCTGGGGCACAAGTGAACAATAAACTATCTTCTTTGGCACATAAGTGCCATTTGTGGACATTTTAATTAGCTAGTTTTTTTTATTTTTCCTCCTCTTCCATTGCTGCGCTTAACAGCTCTTCTTTTTTTACTGGAGGAATCCATGTTTGCACTTCATATATGCACTTTCCTGCTTTCTCTGCATATTTCAGCATAATAGTTGGGCTTGTTACAGTTTCTTCATATCTGCCCAGATGCTGGGTATTTCCTATAGTTATTCTGGTTTCCACATGGCTGGCATTGTTTCCTGCTCTTCAGTTTTCTGTCTCTGGACAATTTAATTACTATGAACTTTTCCCTTTTTTTTTATTTTTATATATAAAGATTCATCTTAGTAACCATTCAGACTTATTTTATTGTTACAGCCTTAGACAATTTGGTCTCTGAGTCTTGACAAATTCCCATTGTTTCCCCTTCATTCTGTGTTCTCATCTTGAACACCTCTCTCTCTTATAAATAACATTTTTTTCCCACTAGGGACACAATGATTCTAAAACACTTTTATTATTTCCAGAAAGCTTTCCTCTCTTTCCCCACAACTATCTGCATGGAATGCATTGTATACATCTAGGGCTTCTGTATATGCCGCTTTTAAGAGCAGAGCAGAATTTGGCGCATCTTCCAGTTTTTGTCCTTGTGCCTTTCATATACAATTCAAATTGCCATCTGAACATTTTTCAGGGATCTTCAGCTTTCCCTGTGATTCTCAGGGCTGGCAGGATAGTTACCTGCAGTTGCACAGGATCTGTAGCATCCATTTCCAAGTTACTTACCTTACCTTACCTTGTAGTATCTTACTGATAAGCAGACTGGTGTGTAAAGATAAACCCTTCATTATTAACAAAAACTATGTACAGAAATGAGGTGACAATCTTCACATTGCTTTGTGTAGCTGCAGCCTTCAACTGCCCTGTCCTGCCTGGGCTTATTTGTTTCTGCTCCTCAACAAGAATGGTCACCAGGGAAACCAAAAACTGCATAACAAGTGTACAGGAAGTGAGGCATCTCTACACTTTTTGGAGGACTTGCTCTATAGCACAGTATATATACTTGAGCATCTAATCATTCTCTTCAAGGCTCTGTGCAGCTTTGCCTCTACATCTGTGTTAATTTTCTGCTAATCCTAGCTTGTTGCTTTCACTTCTTCCATGCCCCTCTTCTAAATTTGTGTCTTTTTATATACTTTTTGCATTGTCCTGTTCATGTCCTCTTCCATGGCATCCCTCACAATTAGAACTCTCTCTCTCTCTCTCTCATATATATTGTGTGGGGAACAATCAAGTTTTTTCTTCAACACACTTCTTTCTCAATGCTTTTCGAATTAAGAAAAATTAAATGTAGTTTAAAATTTTTTTTTATCCCTCTATTTGTAAAGTCTGGCTTCCTTAGTGTCACATATGTCAACTATACAGGCCCCTGCAAGAAATTTTATAACACCCACATTTATAATATTGTATGTAGAAAAGCTGGTAAAGAAGGCAGATCTAATTAAAGCTACTCCATTTGAAATTTCTTCATTGGGTTCACAAACCAACCAGAACAGAGTACTGATGAGTTACCAGGGCAGAACTATGGAAACAAGTAGTTTCTCAATTTAAGACATAGGAAAGTGCATCAGTTTCTGTACAGAACAAAAAAGTTCTCTTTATAACCTTGTTCCCCATCTCTTTGAAAAGGGTACAGGTTAGGCTATTAAGGCAGAACCCTGACTTCTATATTTTGTCTCCTATTTAACTTAATTTGTCCTTTTACCTCCATCAGCTGGGTTATAGGAAAGCAAGCTACTTAATGCATGTAAAAAGAGCTTGCATAGTATCTGACACTTCAGTATGGAAAGGATATATGGCTAACATAGTCAACATTAATTTGCTTTGTAATTCTTGTCTACTTTTTCTCATTAGGAGTTCATCTTCATTTTGTAGCTCCTAGAGCACGTTAACTTTTGAAATCAGAATGCAAGCCATTTATTTCTTTGAGATATTTCTTTTAGTGTGACTCTTTGAAATAAATATGCTGTTTTAGTCATAAAGCTGAAGTCAAGGACCTGAAAATTCTACTGTCAGTATTATGATTCAGCGTAATGTTTCCATAGTCCAGGTATGGTATGGTATGGTATGGGCAGGTATGAAGTTTAAATTCGGTTGATTTGAGCCTGAGACATTAATCTGAAAAGGTCACCTGAAATAGGGGACTTCCTAAAACAATTCAGGTAAGTGACACTAGTCTATCAGAGAAATATTGTAATATAGAAAGTGCCTTCTGAAACAACTGAACTAGATTTTTATCCAGTTGATCAAGAATATTTATTTTAAAATCTTGTTTATTGTACTAGATATAAAAATGTTTTCTTTCTGCCTAAATTACTCACTGACAAATTAACTCTTGGATGCAAACTATTCCTTTTTATTATCGAATTGTTTTCAGTGTTTGGCAATTTATTAAATATTTTTGTATCACTTAAAGAAGTAACAGCATTTTTGATATTCTGAACTGGTTATTCATTAATACTGTGTAATTCCCCTCCTCCCCAACACTGTCATTAAAAAATAACTATCAGATTTTTTTTAGCTTGAATTCTGGTTTGATGAAAGGTTCATATCAGGATAATAATCCAAGCAAGAGATTAACAAACTCTAAAGAATGCAAAAAGTTGTCAGAGCACTAAGAAAAATGCAGAAAAACATTTGGAGCTTTTCATTGTCATTCATGGTTTCCATTTAGAGCAAGTTTTTTAAGATAAAAATCATACACTTGGTCTAAAATTTTCAAACATGTACACCTACTATTGGGGTCCGAAATCCAAATCCTGTATATAAAATGTCTGACCTTCTACCCTATATCTCCCCCGCACCCTCTCCCCCAAAAGGGGGTCCTGAGATCCTGCAACTTCCATTGACTTCTCATTAATCAGGGTATTTTCTTTACATCTAGCTTTTGCTGTAAGCCTAAAGCTGGCAGGGGAGGAGCCTTGAAACATTCTGTGTCCAGAACTTTAAGGTTCAGATAGAATTCCATTTGTTCTGTCTGCTTGAAGGCATGGATCAGAATCTCATAGGCTATCCTAGCTTCATGATTTGTTATAAGTAGATGGGTTCACCTGTGCTTAGCAAAAGACTATTAAGAGTCATACTAAAAACTTAAGAAGTAGTTTGTTTCATTTACCTGGGCAGAAAGTGGGGGTGGAGATGAAAGGTGGTTTCTGTGGCAGAATTGTGGCAGGTTGCTATCTAATGTTCCCCTACTACTTTTTCACCTCATTACAGACTTGGCGTTTGCCAGTGCAAACACATCTCACGATTGAGAGATCTGCTGATCAGCAATTCCATAAGATCTTTCCCCTTCCATCCAGCATGTTCAATGTTGCATGCTTTTTCCTTCAGATAATATATTTGCCATAGGTAGATCTTTCACCTTCTCTCCACAATGAAACTGAAATGCCACAACAGCAAGTTAAACAGTCTTTCAGACTGTTTCTGTTCTCTTGTGCAAGAATTTCATTATGGTTAATTTCCAAATACCACAGCTGAATTATTAGTAGTAAATTACTCTTGTTAAAAACTTTTATCTAAAATGAAGGAATTTTTCCTTTACTCTGTGTAATGGGAAAGAGGGGAAAAGTGGAAGGTAAAACAGTGGCTGCAGATTTCTGGAGCAAACAGCTAGTAACAGGAACAAAAATATTTTAATACACTTTAAACGTTTTCAAAATTGGGCCCTGAAATTGGCAAGAAACCCCGTGGCCGTTGGTGGGCTCCAGCTAGAACATGGCTGACCCCCATCTCAGCTCCCCACTCAAGGAGATGAGTAGCCGGGGAGGCAAGAAACCCGGATGAATCTGCGCAGAGCTGAGAGCCCCCACACTGCCACTTTTCAGTCGGTGGAAGTGCTTCTGGTGAGGACACGCACCACCTACTGACGGAGGGTAGTGTGAGCATCAGCCACAACGATAATTACTTATTAACTTTTAGAAGAGATGGGAGAAGAACTCTGGTACTTTGTTTAAGACGGATGTTCTGCATATCTTAGTAATAGATTAAGTCAAGATAATGCCCATAATTTTGTACATGTACAAATGCTGTCCAGCATGGTGCTTACTACTGTGAGCCATCGTAGTCAATGGGACTTCTCACAATAGTCAACACTATGTTGAGTAGCATTGTTAGGAGATGAACCTTTAATGAGGGTTTCTAATACTTGGTTTTAAGTGTTTTAACCAGGTATACAATGAAATGCTTGATGGCAGAATGTTTCTTTAGTAGCTTGTATGGAAAAGTGGGAAGAGGGTGCAGGAAGAAGGGGAGAAAGTTGCATGAAGATCTTCAAGATCCTCTGCATTCCCATTTATGGGATTTAGTGCCTTTAGCATCAAGCTGTAGGACTATATAACAAAGCCTTGTCCCCTGGATGGTACAATAGTGTTCTCATGCTAGGATAATTCCTTTTGTTCCATCTACGAAAGGGAGCTCCCTATCTACCAACTTCTTTGGTTCCTTTGTTGCTGCAGAGAATTAAATAGAACTACTTCTCATGTCCGCAAGCTGGTTAGCCTTATTGTTTGTTTGTTTGCTTAGTTACTCATGGTGCAGTTAGAGTAGTTTAGGCAACTTTCCTTAGGTATCCTCCTGGCTGTGTCTGGTCTTGAACCCTGTAGGTTCAAAGAGACCTGCTCAGCCATCTTTCCAGAGCCAGATGTACACATTTGGTGCCCACAGTGCTTGAGAGAGGCTCACTTAGTCTCTCTGTACACCAGAGCTGTAATTAAGCATTTTTAGCTCCCATTTAGCACAGAGGTTTTCAAACTGTGGGATGTGCCTCCCTAGGGGGATGTACCCTATAGTTTGAAAACCATCATCTCCTGTCAGGAGCTGGCAGATCAGAAATTAGTGGGAGCTGCCTGGAATGCTCAGACCCCTGCCTCTCTGTTCTGTGAGAGCTGGGGCACTGGTTGGCTGCATCTGCACAGCTGGCTGCTCCACAGACCAGGTGGGAACCACAGCTCCAACCTGCACCCCTAACAAACTCTTGCCTCTGCCCCAAAGGAGCTTGGTGAAAACCCATGACACCCTCTGGAAGCGGCCCGTGAGCCCAGTGCCCAGCCCAGGCACTAGGGGCAGGTGGCTGCTGGCAGAGCGGACTTGCTCCCACCAGCTCCAGAAACCAAGGATGTGAGAATGGAGTGACCTCTAGGATTACCATATTTCAAGTTCCCAAATAGAGGACAGTACTGGGGAGAAGGAACTGGAGGGGATATTTGGGGGGGAGGGCTGAGGGGTGTCTGTGTACTGGGAGGGATATTTGGAGGGCACTGGAGGAGGCCTCTGCAGCAGGGATACCCACTAGAGGTGGTCTGCCAGTGCTGGGAGGGATGGGACTGCTTAACGGGGAAGCCCCAGCTGCTGCTGCTGCTGCAGGGATGCTGCATGCAGGGCTCCCACTTCCCCATCCACTTCCATTTTCCACTGTCCTCTGCACTATCCCATCCCCCTTCTTTCACCATTGCCTCTTCCCCCCAACCCCCTTGGCCCTGCCTCCCTCATGCGCAGGCACTCACCATTGTACAGAAAACAGGATGGTGGCCATATAGGGTGCCTAGTACATATAGAATGGGAAGTTGACTGGCACTAGGACACAGGAGGTGGCATCCAGCTACAGAGGCACCCAGCATGTGAAACAGCTCCATGCCACACCCTGCACTCCCAGTCTGGGCTTCTGTGGGGGCAATGCCCCCCACTCCAAACTACATCTGTGGACTGTGGCCGACACTGCTGGGCCCAATCCTGGGAGGGGGAGGGAGACACTGACATCATTGGTTCCAATCCTGCACTGCTCCATTTTTGTGCCCCTGCCATCTCTGGCTGCCCCTTTTGCCCTGCCCTGCCCTAATTACAGCCCCACAATGCACAATTTGCTAGGCCTTCACTCCTTGGACGAGGAAGAACAGACTGTTAAGAATACAGACACACTAGGCTACTTTGAGATTTTAGTTGGAACATCTTAGCACTTCTTTTGGAATTTTGAGATCCATCTCTTTCTGCCAAGGACTTCTGTGAAGAGACATGAGATGCACCTGCCACCCTAGCCTTTGTATGGCCCTCAATGTTGACCCATGATCTACCTCCCCAAAATAAATATCTACTGTAGCAAAGCTTCCCACCCAGCACTGTCCAATGCCTCAGGCTCCATTAAAACTAACTGACTACTCTGGTACCTCATCTATGTCTGTACTGCTGGTGGCATCAAATGTTCTCTCAGGGCCCTTAGAGTCCACACCAGTCAACATTGCAAGTGAGAGTTACGTATACAGTTCTCCTCGTTCTCCTGTTTTTAGGGACTCCAAAAGGAGAGTAGGGAGGGAAAAAAGGAAAGCATGATGGTTCTGTTTTTCCATTGATATATATCACTTTTGGAGACTCCTTAGTTATCTCAATACTACCTCTAGCATTCACCCCTTCCCAACTTGAAGCTCCAGTGACACTTTTTAGTAGCACATACCTCTGATACAGTCAGGTTTCCCCTCTTATGTCTGTGGGACTTCTGCAAAGCTTTTGGCTACGACTGTGCAGCAGTATTTGTTGCTGGTTGTGACTGGGTGCTAAGAGAGGGAGCCTGAGCCGGCACTCTGGTCACTATTAGCACCAGTTAGGTTCCCCCAGAGAAGGCCTAACTGCTCAGGGTGTGCCTGAATACTAGGCCAGACTGCAGTTAGGATGTTAATGAGCTAATTACCCATTAACAGGCAAGTAATTTAAAAAGATCACAGGAATGAAGTGCTCAGAGGGGGATAAAGGGAGCCCCCTGTGTGAAGAGACCTTTTCCCACCTCCCCTTCTTGGGGGAGTAAAGCTGAATGACTCTGAATCATGTGCGTGAGTGTGTAAAAGGTGGTGAAGTGAAGTGCTGTACATAAACTGCACAGTGAAATCTACTAAAGGAAGGTCTCTGAGCAATCTGTGTGAGAGTAAAAACGACAGGAGCAGAAGGCTGTGCCTCCATCACTGGTATTGTTCAGGAATATCCTTGAGGAGCAAGGGATTGCCTTGGAATGGATCAGGCAAGTTCCTCCAACTTGCTGGAGAGAGCCTAGTTAGCTTTCCTCGCCAAAAGCTGCATTTGTCTGGAAAGACCGAAGGAAGGGCTCCCTACAATTGTTAATGTGGTCCTACATTCAGAAGTCAATGAAGGTGTTACTGAATGCTGCCAAAACTTTGGTGATCACACAATAGTCCTTCTGGCACTGTAGGCAAAGGGCACAGTCAGGTCCGTCATTCCAATAAATTTCATGCTCTAGAGTGGCTCAGAGATGAAAAATTGGAGGTAAGTATATTTACAAGAGCATGAATAATTTTCACTCTTCTTCTGAAAACTAGTTGTTGTCTTTACAGTTATTTACCAAAAGCTCCCCATACACTATAACCTTTAAAAAGCTATATTTTACTGGAATACAACAGAAAAGAAAGAAAACCTTGCTACAGTAGAAATAATTACTAATAGTACGTTTGCATTTGTGACAGCATGTAGAGTACAGACACTGCTACCCAGGTAGTGTGGGTATAAATAGCAGTGTAGACAGCTTTTGGGAGAAGAGTGCCCCACACACCTGAATTCCCAAGGTATGTACCCTCTGGTATACATGTCTACACTGCTGCTTTAGCTATGTAGTGTCACACTGACTCCCTGCTACTGGAGGCTTTTCCTGTGGTTTATAGCTATACAATACAGTGACAAGTGTGGATGCAGCCTGCTTTTCACGGTGTACACAGCCTTTTACACGTGTAGCTACACATGTAGTGCCTGGACTCTACATGGTGCTGTAAGTGTAGATATAGCTTAAAACAAGTAGCCATTAAATGCCAGTCTGGGAGCTGTAATTGTAAAATGTAGGATTGCCAACATTAGAGTATAACAAAACTGAACTCCCTTGCTTTGGCCCATCCTGCCCCTCGTTAGAGGACCTGCCTCTCTCCAAGGCTCCGCCTCCACTCACTCAATCCCCCCCTTCCTCTGTCACTCGCTTTCCTCACCCTCACACTCTTGCACGTTTTCACTGGGCTGGCTCAGGGGGTTGGGGTGCGGGAGGGGTGTATGGGTTCCAGGGTGGGGCTGGAGATGAGGGGTTTGAGGTATAGGAGCATGCTTCAAGCTGGAACCGAGGAGTTTGGAGAGAGGGAGGAGGATCAGGGCTGGGGCACTACGGGGCGGGAGGGGTGGGAAATGAAGGTAAAGTCTCTGGTTGGGGGTGTAGGGCTGGGGGTGAGAAGTCTGGGGTGCAGGAGGGTGCTCTGGGCTGAGATTGAGGGGTTCGAAGGGTGGGAGGGGGATCAGGGCAGAGGATTTGGGAAGGCATGCAGGCTCTGGGCCGTGCTTGCCGCTGCCTCCCAAAGCTGCCTAAGGTATTCCCCCTCCCCCCCCCCCGCTTTGGCTCCTATGCTGAGGCACGGCCAGGCAGCTCTGCACAATGTCCCATCCACAGGTGCCGCCCCTGCAGCTCCCATTGGCTGCGGTTCCCGGCCAATAGGAGCTGCGAAGCTGGTGCTTGGTGTGGGGGCAGCACACAGAGCCCTCTGGCTTCCCCTATGCCCAGGAGCCGGAGGGGGAACATGCCAGTGCTTCTGGGAGCCATGCGGAGCCAAAGCAAGCAGGGAGCCTGTCCCTGTTGCGTCATCAACCGGACTTTTAGTGGTTGAAAACCGGACACCTAGCAACTCAAGTTAAATGCCTCTTTTAAACCACACTGAAAAATATTTGCAAAGAGACAGTGGTTTGTACTCTGAGGCCCTGATTTTAGCAGAGCAGTTAATCATGGGCTTAAAGTTAACCATGGGTGTAATTCATTTAAGTAAATGGAATTATTTACATGCATAAAGTTAAATGTGTTCTATTGAGTTGGGGCCTAAAGCCTTAAAGTGTCTTTTAAAGTGTTACCACTGATGATCCATAATTAGTGTGTACTGAAGTATGTAAAGGCACAAAAAAGGTCAGATGTTTCATATTGTGAATGTGAATTGGGCCACAATGTCAGTGGTAGAAAAAGATTGGTCAGGTGTGCGAGATTAAGCTCTGTGGTTGGTATTAATATTGAAGGTTTTCTGATATGCTTAGAAATGCACATATGTGGCTGTGGACACATCTATGGCCTGTCTAGCATATAACAGTCTGTTTCTCGGAGCAGCAGCTACGTAATTGTCCACATGAGTACTCCTTGCTAGATGGAATGACAGTTCTTTGACAGATTAGTGTCAAAGTGTTCCATTTAAGTCACTTGTCCAAATAAGACAGGGTGCTATCTAATCTTAATGTGTATATTTAATGGCTACCTTTCACATCCCTTTAATGAAAATGAGTCTCTTAATGATAACTTTCAACTGATATTTTCAGACACCTGTATGAGCACAATAGTACTTACTATACACTTCTGGTATGTAGTGCTGTAGTAGTCTGTCTTTTTTAAGAAAGTGGCATTAGTATTAGCAAAATAGGTAGAGAACTGACATTTTCTTGGAGAATAAAGAACTGTCATCAACCATGCAGAATCAATTTGACTCTGAAGTGGGGAACTGGATTCTTCTCTGGTGTCCTCAGACCTTGATTCAGCATGTGCGTAACTTCAAAGCAGTGTCATTTAAGCACATGCTTTAGTTTTTAAATGTATTTATGTATTGTCCTAAATAGGGAAGCTTTTCTGATTCAGGGCCTCAGTTGTTAACTGACTTCTAGTTTCTGGGTTCCTTTCCAGCTGCATTGTCTCCAGATTATGCCTCAATTACACATGTGCATTCAAACAGAAGGCAACATGGTTGTATCCTTATAACTGAGGACATAATTAGAGAAGAAATGGGTTGCCCAGGTAATTAGGGATAGTACTTAGCCTGCAAAACTTATAGTTGAACACCCAGAAACCGGTTAGGTACTTCACAGGAGGACTTTAAGACTCAGTCTTTGCATCAAAGTGTTTTTACGCTAAGTTTGGACATGCAGAACAAGTGAGCATGAAAAAATGTATAGAAAGGGAGGGACTATGGTTATAGCTATATACATGATAATTCTATTGTTATTAATAATCATGTTTATCATCAGGGCCGTCCTTAGGATTTATGGGGCCCTAGGCAGTATTATTAAACTGGTGCCCCTATGCCGGATGGCAGCCCAAGCTCACAGCCTGGTGGGGGAGGGGGAGGAAGGACTTGACAGCAAAGGATAATGAGATGCCTAGCCTGCCTCATGGTGGCGGAGAGTCACAGTCCCCTGCAGAGACTTCCATGCACTCTCCCTCATGCAGAATGGACATGAAGAAAGTACCTAATTAAAAGCACTAAAATTTGGGAATAAAAAATGTCAGTCACAGGTTTTTTGATATGCCCTGAAGTTTGTCAGAGATTTATTTGCAAAAACTTCATAGTAAGGGTGAGTCAGCTGTCCTGCTGAATACAACATTACATATAATGGAATACATGATGCAGCTCTTCTGTTTTACATTTTCTTCATCAGTATTTCTAAGCTGAATTTATATTTTAAATGTACTCAAATCTTAAGCCAGCATTCCAGATTACTACATATTTAACTCACTGAAACAAAGACATTCTTTTAAATTAATCAGAGAGATTTAGTGTGTTCATAACAATGTTCATTGCTTTTAGAAAAAGGGAACAGTAATTTACTTTGTGTGATCTCCATAACAAGAGACATGGTTATGAAATTTCACCAACTTTAAAAAAATATGTTTCCAAAGATTTTAGGTATAACAAGGATTTTGTCTTACTAAGATACTGATTTTGCTGGAGGGTTCTTTTAAAACTAGTTTGTTGGATAGTCAGAAGTAAAGAAAGGGAACTCTTTGTCCAGCTATCTGGAAGGGAAGGACTGTTGTCCCTTTAAGGGCTCTCTTCAGTGGGGAGTGGGGGGAGAGGTGGTGAAGGGATGGACAGGAAGACTTGGAAGCACTTTTTTTTTAACTATAGTAATTAAAATGTGTATTTTAGATAAGGGAGGTCTTTTGAAGGATTTATTTAAAAAACTATGTGTGAAGATCCACACATTTAAGGCTAAAGATGATTGTGCATCTAAAACTCTATGCAAGCATTTTTTTAGAAATGTGATTTTATAATCTTCACCAGCTCACTAATGAAATATTTTAAACTAAGGTCCTGTAGACTGACATGTTCTGTGTAAATATTACATTAATGCACAACTGTTTTTGTCAGTAAAGTCAGAAACTGACAATATAAAAATTTATTTGGGCATAAGCTTTCGTGGACATCTGATGAAATGGGTTCTAGTCCACAAAAGCTTATGCCCAAATAATTTGTTAGTCTTTGAGGTGACATAAGGACTCGTCCTTGTTTTTGCTGATACAGACTAACAGGACTACCACTCTGAAACCTGTCAGTATATACCTTGGGGTTGGCAAATGCCTGTTAAATGGCTTTATTACCCCTTGAATGTCTCTTTAACAGTTTCAATGTTGTGCTAATAGGTCTGACAGGCTGGAGGTTTTTTCACTTTTAACTACTAGATTCCCTCCCAAGGAAGACTCACCAGCCTAGAGTAGCCATCTGTGGGAGCCTGCAGGAAGGGTCAGAACAGGGATAGGAAAACAAGAGGGTGGACACTAAGACCCAGTGGTGCCCCAAATTTTCAGGTGCCCTACGCAGCTGCCTATGTTGCCTATGCCTAAGGACGGCCCTGTTTATCATGTAGTGCCTAAGGGCCAACCAAGAGTGGGATCTCATTGTGCTAGGTGCTGCGCAAACAGTAGTGGACATCTTCTGCCCTGAAAAGCTTACAGTCTAGCTGGAAAAGACTGACACAGGGTGGGGGGAAGGTGTAGAACATCCAGCAGAGCGAACAGCATGATGTCAGCAAATGTCACATTAGTTCTATGATTTTTGGTGGGCGATAAGTTCAATGAATGGGAAACGGAGAGTGATGATCCAGAAGAGAGTAAGAGGGGCAGATGTGGAGTGAAGCTGAGCTGAAGAGACTGTGAGGGAGTAGGAGTAGGAGTGGGAGGATTGGAGTAAACAGCCAATCAGCACAGGACTGAGAAAGTTCAGTCCAAACTATAGAAAGTTTTTTTCCAATGTCCAAATGTCCCCGCTTTGGCCACTTCTGCCACTATAGGCTGGAATCTGTGTCTGGCTTCTTTCTACACTGTTCTCCCGAGCCCACATAGGGAGAAGAAACGGAGACACCTCCTGAATGCTAAAACCCCTACAGCAGTAGTTCTCAACCGGTGGCCTGTGGGCCACTTGCAGCACATTCAGCACAGAGCTGTAGCCTATGTGACATCCTCAGGACCATACAGGTAGTATTGGATGCAGGGCTGCATATGCAGCCCACAATGGCAAATAGGTTGAGAACCATTGCCCTCGAATATTTGTGTGAGGTTTCCCCTGCACCATTGTGGGCCCAGCAGTGGTGCTGGGGGAGGTTTGGCTCCAGCTGGGCCCCAGCATAGCAGTCCCTGCTAAGGCTGTTTCTGCCCCTATTGGCTGGAGTCTCTGGCTGGCTTACAGATAAAATATTTTTTTAGATGAGTCTTGAATAAGGAGTGAGAAAGTGGCTTACAGATTTTGGAAGGGCAATCCCAGGGAACGGCATATGGTAAAGTACAGATGTAGAAGTAAGAAAAGAAAATGAGGGTGGCATCAGAACACAGTTTGACTCAGACCCAGGTTGAGTTTGCTGAAAGTAAGCCATCTTTTTACTTGCAAGTTAAGCAATATAGAAATCACTAATGGTCAAATGTAAAGATCACCTTTACAAAGTCAATTTTGAGAACAGAATTCTACTGTAAGAACTTGTCATCTAGCCTAGTGAGCTATTACCAGAAAACAGTACATAAGTTTTCAGACATTTGTTATTAGTAGACATTTCCATAAGCATAACTATAAGCATAAGAACTGGAGGATGAAAAGGGAGAGGGAACTGGAATAAACGACATTTTTTGATTTTTCTTTAAAGTTTAAATACAAACTGGTCTCAGAACAAAAATCAAATACTATATTTGAAGCAGAGAGATCCTTTCTTTGGTGCAAGTAATTCTTAACTCCTGTGATATTCTCCATCTCAAGGATTTAAATGCAGTAAAATACCATGAAAAAATCAGTCAAAATTACACTAAATGCATGATGAATGTATTTTATGCTTACTAGTGTATAACAAAATATCATAATGAGCAAACTACACATGGACAAATATCGAAAGAATCTCATCCTTCTGACGAAGTCCTCACCCACCATAATATGATCTAAAATGAGCATGACCTAAAAGCACAATGCAGAGAGGAAATAATTTGCAAGAGAAACTGTACAAAGAGCTGAATCCTTATAAACTGGTGGTAGAAAGAAGGAAAACATGAAATATGGCTGCATGAAATATTCTTTGCTGCCACAAAATAGCTTCATTTACAAAAAAGCCAAAATAACACATTAATCCAATATCAAATCAATTTTCCCCTTTAGACTAGACACACAATTAAAAATCATGAGCAATAGACTTTTAACAGTTCCTTGTCTGAACCAAGGAATACTGCAACTTGAGCTCAGCTGACTTCTATAAATAATTCTTTCTCTTTCAAGGCCAATAAGACACATACTGTTCCTTTCCTTTAAGTTTCTCATTCCCATTGCCTGTTGCTTTAAAAGATTTTGCCCTTAAAAAAAATCTTTTCTATGCTTGTGGACTTCCGTGGGCCTCCCAAACAGGCAGCCAGGCACAAGCCGTATTATGCAAAGTACTCAAGAAGAAAATGCTATTTATTAAAAAGCCATCTTAAGCTACAGTTCAGTAGTAAAATCAAACATACCTAGCAGACACTTTTTTCAGTTAAATTAATAGTATGGCAGGACAATTCTTAAATTAAGATTTTTATTTAAAATAAAGTTCCACTCATTTCCCTCAACATGCAACATTAATTGGCTCAAAAACAAACAAACAAAACTAGTACAGACCTATAAGACTGATTACTAAATGCATCATTTTAAACTATGTCAAGACTGTGCTACCAGTGGACATCTTATCAGGTAAAAACTAATTTAAATTATGACAATTTATTCCAAAATGATTGACATACTTTGAAACCTATTTTGAACAAAAGGTTCCAAAATTTTGCAGGGAGATTCAAAATTAGTCATGCCTCTAGCATGCATATGAAGTGTGGTTTGTGAGTCACTGTCACCTGTTCCTTATTCATATCGTAGAGGTAGAAAAGAGATGACCTAGTCCCAGGTGGTTAGAATTGGTTTATTTCCAGTTTCTCCACCCAATTTTCTCATCTGTTACAATATACATAGAACAGTTGCATGTCTGGTCAGAGAAGTATTCTTAAAGTTTGTGGCTTTCTTTTCCTGTTAATTTGCACTAAAAGTTTCTCTGATACTAAAATTTAATATGCTTAAAATGGGCTATGACCATAATTTACTGCTTTGCAGTAATTAAGATCAGTACCTTGCTGGCATCTGAATCTTGCCAAGTAATCATATAATTTGTTTTGAAAGAAACATACTGCAACCAACTGTAATACTTGGAGATCTTATTCCATGACTGAATCACCATCTCTTGTGATAAAACTTAGGAGGAGGAAAACTTTGCAAGGACACTTGTGTATTTTCCCTGTGTCCTGTATAAACACATCCAACAACTACATTAAAAGAACAAACATTATTAAGGTTGCAAAATCAAGCACTCAGAAATTAGGAAATGTCAGAATTAAGGTTGCCTGTGCACCTTTAATTCCCCCCCTTGTGTGTATGGATTATGATAATCTTCAATTATAAGATCACATGTTTTATCCTAGAGGATCCTTCCCTCATTTAGCACACTTTATTGTTGGTGCCTAGTTACTGAGCAGCTATTTATAGTTTATCCTCATTGTTCAATGAATGGTCCAAGCTCCTTATTTACTGCGCACTATTCAAATCATGCTCTGAATATAGGGTTGCCAATTTTCTAACTGCACAAAACCGAACACCTAGACCTGCCCCTTCCCTGAGGACCCACCCCCCGCTCACTACATTCCCCCTCCCTCAGTGGCTCATTCTCCCCCACTCTCCCTCACTTTCACTGGACAGGGGCTTGGCGTGCAGGAGAGGATGAGGGCTCTGGCTGGGGGTAAGGGCTATTGGGTGGGGCTGGGGTTGAGTTGCAGGAGGGGGATCCAGGTTTGAGGGGGCTTGGGGTTGATGCTTGGGAGTGGGGCGCAGGCTTACCTTGGGTGGCTCCCAGTCAGCGGTGCAGCGGGTTGGGGGCTAAGGCAGGCAGCCTGCCTGTCCTGACGCTGCTTTATGCATGTGCCAGAAGCAGCCAGTAGATCCAGTGCTGGTGGGGAGTGGGAAGGCTACGCACATGCTGCTCTTGCCCACAGGCATCACACACCCCCCCCCCCCCAGCTCCCATTGACTGGTTCCCAACCAAAGGGAGTGTGGAGCTGGTGCTTGGGGCGAGGGCAGCGTGTGGAGCCCTGTGGGCCCCCCACCTAGAAGCTGGACCTGCTGGCTGCTTCCAGGGTACAGCGTGGTGCCCCAGGACAGGCAGAGACTAGCCTGCCTTAGTACCGCAGCACCGCCAACCAGACCTTTAACGGTCTGGTCGGTGGTTCTGACTGGAGCTGCAGGGTCCCTTTTTAAGCGGGTGTTCCAGTCAAAAACTGGACACCAGGTCACCCTATCTGAATACAGAATTATTAATGTCCTTATGGTCTTTTCAATGGTGTTCAACAATATAGTATTCACAAACATTAATCTTCACAGTCCTCCTGTTAAGTGGAGGGATGGTATTATCTCCCTTTAAAAAATGGGGAAATGAGGCACACAGATTAATGTAAAAAGCTTCCACTAATTTTCGGTGCTCAGTATGAGATACTTAATTGCTGAGTTTTTGGAGAATTTAACATTATATAGCACTTCGTGTTCAAAGTGCAGCTCCCATTGACTTCAGATGCAGCTGCAAGTGCATGGCATGTCTGTAGTTTAGACCCCAGGGTATTAAGTTGGGCAACCAGAAAATGAGGAACACACAGTTACTGACCATGTGTGGAAAGATTGGTTTAATTGACTTTGAGATAGAAACTCTGTGGCCGAGGCAGGGATAGAATCCAGTTCTTGAGGGCAGCATTCAGCTACCTTAACCATAAGACCATATTTCTCTTCCTGCAGTCATCTACCTCAATCACTATGCACCTTCCAAGTTCTGTAACAAATAAGGCCATTGTCCTGTGGACCACAGCCTCCTTCATGCACAGCTGAGATTTATTCCCAGAGCAGGTCCATCTTGTGCACTGAATGAGGCAGTGGTCCTGTGGGGGAAAAAGTATGTGGTATGTAATACAATACTATTTTAATGCAGATAGACAAAGGGGCTGAATTAAGGATAGGCAGGCAACCTTAATTCTGACAGTTCCTAACTTAAGTGTCTGACTTTGCAAACTTCCTGGTCTCTTAAAGACAATCTCTGAAAAAACAGAACATCTCTTACGTGGCATTGCATTGGCTCCTACATGGTTCATCAGCTGGAAACTTTAGATCACACAGACTTCGGTCACTTGAGCTAATGGAATAACTGATAACAGTAGTAGGTTGCTTATCCTCTGTGATGACCAGCACTAGAGGGGAATGACACACATTTTGCCAGTGGTTTTCACAGATGTTTGCTGATGGCTGGGAATAGTGAGACTCAGGAATTTTGGATTCCATTCCAGGCTCTTATGGGGACTGTGCTATAGTGGATGCAGATTCTTTTGTCTTTCCCCAAGCTTAACTGCTTCTGGCCCTTTCCCTTCTGTCCTATCCCTTCTCCAACCCTGGATCTTGCCATTCTCCACTTCTCAGGTTTTTCATCCCAGTCCCAATCTCTTTGTCTAGTCAGTCCTAGTTCCTCCTGGCTCCTCATCCAATCTGTTTTCCTACCCCATCCCTGGCTTCTTGTCTCAGTCTCTTTGCCAAAAGGCAGATTATGGATTTGTGGGGCCTTGGGCCAGAGCAAGTGGGGGCCCTTCCCTGCTCCTCCCACCCCCCGCTCTCCTGACCCTGCTCCCCAGCAGAAGCGCCAGGTGGGTGGAGCGGGCAAGCCCCTATGCCCCAACCCTGCTCCATGGCAGGAGTGCTGGGCAGAGTGAGTCGAGGCACAGGGGCATTCATTTTTCCATAGGCCCCCCAGTTGTCTGGGGCCCCATTGACCCAGTGGCTAATCCACCACTGCTCTTTTCCCAGCCAGTCCCAGTTCTTCCCACCGCATTCCAGATCCTTGTCAGATCTCTCCTTCCCCCCCCCCCCCCGCATTTCCCTTACACTGGTTCCTAGTTCCAATGTTTTTGTCCAGTCAATTCCAGTTTCTCCCTTCCTCTTGCCATCTTTTTTTCCAAATTCAGAGTCCTTCCCCTGTTGCCATCGCCTTGGTCAACCATCTTTATCTTCTTGCCTAGTCAGTCCCAGTCTCTTTCCCTGCCAGTTCCAATCTCATAGTCTCCTTTCCCCAATCTACTCCTTTTCCTTCCCTGTGGTCTGGCCTTTGTCTCCCCTGAATTCATATCAGACAACTTTCTCCTTTACGGTGCCTGAGTGCCATCAGGAAGATCATTGGAAACACAGGAGAGAGAGATGCTCTTCTCTCCGTTCCAGTGTCTGGCCCCACAAAGTCCTAAAGCAATTAGGAGCGCCCATTATAGGTAAAGTCCAGCTCTTCACCTGTAGCCCTGGGATGGAGGGAGCATGCTCACTCTTTCTATGGAGATGAGGCATTCTCAGTTTGGTCAGCACTAAGAGCTCTGAGAGGTTCACAGATTCAGTCCACATTGAGCATCTTGGAGATTTTAGCTATTAAATGCTAAGAAATCTTTACAGAGCATATGCAAACTCTGATTTTTCAAAGGCTTATAACTTGGCTAAATTTGGATTTTCACACAGGTGCAAAAATAACATCTCTGACGCAAACTCAGGCTTCCCAACCGTCTTGGGTTTTGGAGGAGGGAATGGGTCAGACCTGAGTGGCCCTGTGTGCTGCTTTAGCCACTGAAAGGATTGGGAGGTACACAAACTCTGCTCCCTGCCAAATTTCAAGCCCAAAGCATGGGGGTCTTAGAGTTTTCAAAGAAAAGGTTGCCAGAATTTTTTAACAGGCAAAAAATACCTTATTTTGCCCAAAGCATCTGTTCTCAGAAACAGCTAAACCACTTTGATATTTTCCAAAACAATTCAGCTTCAGACAGACCCCAACATGAAAAATTTCAGCCTAAATGCTTAAACTTTGGCAAAGTACAGTAACACCTCACTTAGTCGTCCCAGTTAACGTTGTCTCGTTGTTACATTGCTGTTCAATTAGAGAACATGCTTGTTTAAAGTTGTGCAATGCTCCCTTATAACGTCATTTGGCAACTGCCTGCTTTGTCCACTGCTTGCAGGAAGAGCAGCCCATTGCAGCTAGCTGGTGGGGGCTTGGAACCAGGGTGGACCGGCAGTCCCCCTATCAACTCCCTGCTCCCCTAAGTTCCCTGTGTGGCAGTCGCCCAGCAGGCTATCAGTTGCCAGCAGTTGAGCTGTCCCTCACCCCACTGCCATGTGCTGCTCCTGCCCTGTGCCAGAGCTGCTCCCTGGAGCCTCCGGCTTGCTGTGCAGGGGGTGGCATGGCTAATATGAGGGTGTCCCCGTGCTCCTGCACCCCGCTTACCCCATCTTCCATAGAGTAGGGGGGGACATATGTCAAGGCTCAGGACTGATGGAGCTTCCTGGCAGCAGCTGCTGTCTCAGCTTGCTGATCTACTTAAAAAGGCAATGTACTTAGAGTGGGGTCAGCATATTTAAGGAGCAATGCACATCTCTCTCTCAAACACACGATGTATGTCTCTCTTCTCTGCCATGCTGTGTCCCCTCCCTCCATTCATGCTGTCTTGTAGAGTGTGAGGCTACATTAACGAGTTAACCCATGAGGGCTCAGCCAATTGCTAGTTCAGCATTTAGCAGTAAGGCATTCCCCGGGAAATATCCCACCCTCTGACTTCACCACCTCAACCAAGCTTCACAATCATCATCGCTGTGTACCAGTATTAAATTATTTCTTTAAAACTTACACTGTGTGTGTGTGTGTAGATAATATTATCTATATCTATCTATCTATATCACATACACACTTTGGTGAAAAAAATTCCCTGAACCTAACTCCCCCCCCCATTTACATTAATTTGGAATTGGATTCGCTTAACATCGTTTCACTTAAAGTTGCATTTTTCAGGAACATAACTACAACATTAAGTGAGGAGTTACTGTAATAAGCAACTGAAAAGAGCATCTTATAATGGGAAGTGTCAGTCAATCTTAACAGGTGGTGCTACCAGCCCTGCCTATAATTCTGTTCTATATAGGTTATTACACAATTCTGTTAGGCAGATGGGGGGAGTATGCTGCTCACCCTGCCCTCCTCCCCATCCCCACCGATAGCCAGAAAAACTGTCTTCCCCCATCCGCCCATTCTTGGGATTCTCCAAATGACAGGAGAATCTGTGTGAAAGTCTTGTGACTCTGTCCTAGGTGACCACAACAGGGTTGGAGGTCGAGCCCCTCAGGAATCCTGGGCCCAGCCTTGTTGGTGTTATGAGAACTCTGACAGACAGGAGAGTGGAAGGGGAGTCCTCAAGGGCAGGGAGGCCTCTGGGTAAAGGAAGTAGAAGCGAGGACTCAGATCCTTTCGCTAGCCTACTTCACCGGGGTAGCGCAGAAGCCAGGAAAGTTCCCCACAATAGCGGGACCATTCCCCCCCTTACACTAACCTCTGTTTGTCAGAGGATGGAGATGGATGGCAGGAGAGAGGTCACTTGATCATTGTCTGTTAGGTTCACTCCCTCTGGGTCACCTGGCATTGGCCACTGTCAGTAGACAGATACTGGGCTAGATGGACCTTTGGTCTGACATGGTATGGCAGTTGTTATGTATGTGCTGGCTCTGTTCCTCAACAATCCATTTTCTCCATTCTGCCTCCTTCCCCTATCCCTGGAAGTACAGTTCCATTGAAGCTAAGCTACCAGGGCCATCTCTTGTCCCAAGTTGCCCCAGGGACACTTCTCAAAGGAAAGGAGACTCTCCAGAAAAAAGATTTACTCTAGGCTGTGTTATCTTTTCTCTGTGGATCTACTAGTGGATAATGTGTGCCCCATAACCCTTCCTCCAGCTATCATAGGGCCGGCCCAGATCCCTCCCTCCCTATCTGCTGGCTGGATCCTGACTCCATGCAGTGGATTCTCTGGGGTTCAGGGAATTAGAGGCTGTGCCCATCCTCCCCACCCCTGTGTTGAGCAAGTTGCATCTACATACGTCTGTATCTCTTCCTCAGTATTTTTTCCTGTATTGTCAAATTTTGTCTTAAAATAAAAATTCTTTTTGCAACAGCAAACAGAAGCAATAGTAGCGCTATTAGAGAATTCTGAAATTTTAATCAAGTGCCACATTTTACTTTTTAGGAGGTACCAGCTAATATCTGTGCAACTGAATTGTCACATTTCAGAAATGTTGTTCTGCTTAATGTGTGGAAATAGTGCACATTTTTTTCACATCTGTTTTGAATTAGAACCTATGAATGAGAAACTGCTGTTGTGAATTGTTTATGACACATGGAGAATAAACAGGAAGAACTAGAAATATTAGTATGTAATTTAAATTATGACTTAAATGGCATCACAGAGGCTTGGCGGGATAAATTTCAAGGCTGGATTATTGATATAGACTGGTATAGCTTGTTCAGGAAGAACATGCATGGAATAAAGGAATGAGGTGTTACATTATACATCAAGAATATATACACTAGTTCTGAGGTCGAGAAGGAGATGAGAGGCAGACAAGTTGAAAGTCTGTGGGTAAAGATAAAATGGGGAAAAAATAAAGGTGGTGTTATGCTCGGGGTCTCCTGTAGGCCTCAAATCGGTAATAGGAGGTGGATGAAGCGTTTCTAGAACAAATAACAGAAACATATAAATCACAAGACCTGGTTGTAATTGAGGACTTTAACTAACCAGGACATCTGTTGGAGAAGTAATATGGCAAAACAGACAATTTTTGGTAAGTTCTTAGAATGTATTGGGAACAACCTTTTGTTTCAGAAAGTGGAGGATGTCACCAAGGGGTTTTACACTTGATTCTGACCAACGGACAGTAATTGGTTATGAATCTGAAGATGGAAGGCATTTTTGGTGAAAGTGATTATGAACTGATGATTTCACTATTCTAAGGAAAGAAAGGAATGAGACCAGCAGAACAAGGACAATGGACTTCAAAAGGCAGACTTTAACAGACTCAGAACTGGTATGTAAGGTCCCATGGGAAGAAAATCTAAGGGATAAATAAGTGCAGGAGAGCAGGCATTTTGTCAAGGAGATAATATTAAAGGTACAACTGCAAACTATGCCAGTGTGAAGGAAAGTGAGAGAGAATAGTAAGAGATCAATATGGTTCCAACAGGAGCTCTTTAATGGCCTGCAGATCAAAAAGGAATCCTAGAAAAATGGAAACGTGGATAAATTGCTAACGAGTACGAAAGAATAGCATAAGCATATAGGGAAAAATCAGAAAGGTTGAGGCACAAAATGAGTTACACCTAGCAAGGGACGTAAAAGGCAATAAGAAGAGGTTTGTTTTATATATTAGGAGCAAGAGAAGAATGAAGGAAAGTGCAGATGCTCTACTTAATGGGGAAGGAGAGACAAAACTGAGACAATCAAGAAGAATGAGGTGTTTAATGCCTATTTTGCTTCTGTCTTCACTAAAAATGTTAGCATGACCAGATACTCACCACAATTTAATATTAAAACAAAGAGGAAGAAATGCAGGACAAAATAGAGAAAGAACAATTAAAGAATATTTAAATAAGTTAGATGTGTTCAAGATGTCAGAGTACTTAAGGAACTAGCTGAAGCAATTGTGGAAACATTAGCAATTATCTTTTGAGAACTCATGGAAAAAGAGTGAGGTCCCAGAAGACTGGAGAATCACAAATGTAGTATCTATCTTTAAAAAGGGGAATAAAGACGACTTATGGAATTATAGACCAGTCAGATACTGGAAGAAATTATTAAACAATTTGTAAGCACCTAGAGGTTAATAGTGTTATAAGGAATAGCAGCATGGATTTGTCAAGAACAAATCATGCCAAACCAACCTCATTTCCTTCTTTGGCAGGATTATAGACTTAGTGGATGGGGGAAAGCAGTAGATGTGATAAATCTTATTGGTATATATTTGTAATAAGGCTTTTGACACAGTACCACATGACATTCTCATAAGCAGACTGGGGAAATGTGGTCTAGATTAAATTACTGTAAGGAGTACACAACTGGTTAAAAGACTGTACTCAGAGTAGTTGTTGATGGTTTGCTGTCAAACTGAGAGTATGTATCTAATGGGGTCATGCAGGAGACAGTCCTGATTCCCGTTCTAGTCAACATTTTCACTGATCACATGGATAATGGAGTGGAGCATATGCTTATAAAATTTGCAGATGACGCTGAGCTGAGAGGGGTTGCTTGCAGTTCGAAGAGCAGGATTAGAATTCAAAACAACCTTGACAAATTAGAGAGCTGGTCTGAAATCAACAAGATGAAATTCAGTAAATACCAGTGCAAAATATTGCACTTAGGAAGGAAAAATCAAATTGTAAAACTACAAAATGAGGAACAATTGGCTACATGATAGTGCTGCTGCTAAGGCCCCAGGGGTTATAGTGGCTCTCAAATTCAATATGAGCCAAGAATGTAATTCAGTTGCAAAAAAGGCTAATATCATTCTGGGATGTATTAACAGAAGTGTCATATGTAAGACACAGAAAGCAATTGTTCTGCTGTATTCAGCATTGGTGAGGTCTCAGCTGGAGTACTGTGTCTAGTTCTGGAGGTCACGCTTTGGGAAAGATGAAGCTAAACTGGAGAGAATCAAGAGAAGAGCAACAAAAATGATACAAGGTTTAGAAAACCTACCCTATGAGCAGGGCCAGTGCAAGGATGTTTCGCGCCGTAGGCGAAACTTCCACCTTGCGCCCTCCCCGAACCCAATGGCAGCTTCCCCCTCTGCCCCAAAAGGCCCCCCCTGCGGCAGCTCCCCACCCCCACCCCCCCGGCCCAGGGAGCCGTGCGGCAGCTCCCCACCCCAGCTCACCTCTGCTCCGCGCCCTCCCCAAGCACACTGTCGCTGCTCCACTTCTCCTGCCTCCCAGGCTTGTGGCACCAATCAGCTGTTTGGTGCTACAAGCCTGGGAAGGAGAGAAGCAGAGCGGGGCAGCGTGCTCAGGGGAGAAGGTGGAGCAGAGGTGAGCTGGGGCAGGGAGTTCTCCTGTGTGCTGTGCACCCCCCCTTACTTGCTGCAGGCGGCCCTCCCCACGCACCCCTGCCCCAGCTCCCTCTGCCTAAATGCTGACGACGACCGGGGCAGCTGAAGATCCGGTCGCTGCCGAAGAAAATGTTGCCCCCCAAATGCTAGCATCCTAGGTGACTGCCTAGGTTGCCTAATAGTTTGCACCAGCCCTGCCTATGAGGAAAGGTTAGAAACACTGGGATGCTTAGACACAAGAAAAGAAGACTGAGTGGAGACCTGTTAAGTCTTCTAATATGTTAAGGGCTGTTGTGGAGCCAGTGGTGATCAGTGGGGATCCTAGCAATCCATTTGCCATGGAAAAAACTGCAAATTTGTGTTTTTACAGAGTATCTTTAGTTTTTCATTTTGTGAAAAAATAAAATCATATATTGCTCTTAACTAAATTTTACTGAAAGTACCAATGTCACTTATTCAAAGCACACAACCTACCCCTCTTGAATGCGCATTTAAGTTTATATAGCGAAACATAGTACAATAAACTGTTTCCAGCGTGTAGTGGTTACTTCCAGGTTTGTGTTCTAATGCATCTCAAGTTTCTTCTTCGAGTGCTGTCCCTGTGGGTGCTCCACTCTAGGTGACGGGGCATCCCGGCGCTGTCGATCGGAGTTTTTCGGTAGCAGTGCCTGGTTGGGGTGCACGCACCCAGATGGTATCTCCCATCTAGTTGGAATCTTCCTGAGTGCGTGCTCCCCACACCCTCCTCAGTTCCTTCTCAACCATCCTCGGCTGAAGATGGGACTCGGGGCAGTGCTACTTTCTCTTCCCTGATATCTATAGGAAACAGTAACAAAGAACATAGAAATAATTATTAATCACTTCCCAGTTGTTTCCCTTCCTTTAGTATAGTTACATAGTTAGTTACTTTGTTTTTAAAAAAAAAACCCTCAGGCTTGTCTCCCATTGAGATACTCTTCTCTAACTCATAATGCCAGGACCTTCAGGTTTCAAAAGATGCATCTCCTGTCAGGACTCCATGCCATACTCAGATGGCCACTCTCATTGTGTGAAGTGCCTCGGGGAAACCTACATCCTCGCGAAGTGCCTCCATTGTGCGAGCCTCACGTCAAGAGCTCGTCGTGACAGGGATCTGCGCCTCAAGATCATCATGATGGAAAAATCCCTGCAGCCGCTGTCGGAGATGGGAAAGGTAGAACCCGCTCCCACATGCTCCTCGGCCAGATCGGAACCGGTGGGGAGCATTGCTTCACCCTCCCTGGAGCGGAGGCAAGAAGCTCAACAGTCTCACAGACGAGACTCTAATAAGGGTAGGGGGTCTCCGGCGAGATCCCTACCCCCTGTGCCGACAGCCCAAAAGACAGCTGTTTCAGCCTCTCCTAATGCCTCAGGAACTGCTCCGACAGAGCTTAGAGGCAGGGACCAGACCTCCCGCGTGGGGAAGGCACCTACTGACTCGGTCCCCTCAGCGCCGCAAACGACTGCGGCTCGGACAACTCATTCCTCTTCGGCACCGAGGAAGGCTACAGCACCGGCACCATGTTCTTCCTCGGCACCAGCAACGGCCACGGTGCCGGCAGCGCGTTCGGCTCCGACACCCGGAACGGCCGCGGCACTTACAGCCTGGTCAGTTTCAGCCTAAAAGCGGCCGCGGTGCCACCAGCGCGCTCTGCCTCAGCGACGAAAATAGCTGCGGTGCCGACAGCGCGATCAGCCTCGGCACTGCGAAGAGGGTCGGCACCCAGCCACTGGTCTGCCCGCGCACCAGCAGCAGACCCCCTGCAGGGCACCTCTAGGCTCAACACAGCAGGACACACTCTGCCACTCTCTCTCCTACTAAAGAACTAAGAGAAGAGAGCAGGCTTGGATCAGCCTAGAGACCAGGAACAACAGCTTCTCACTCAAAGTGACCTTCTAGTGCCACCTGAGCCTCACTCTCCGCTCCTAGACACAGAGGACTCCTTTCTTGACCTACCACTTTCTCCATCTGAACTGGCTTTCACCGACGGTGACCTTGAGCTACAGCAGCAAGCGGAGTTCTCCCCTACTGCTTCTCCTCCACAGGCACCTTTACCACCTCAGGTCACGGCTGAAGCTCAGCAGCCTCAGTTTCCCTTCGTTCCCCTCCCCATGGGTGATGCCTGGGTTCTCCTACCCCATGCCTTGGCCTCAGTGGTACCCGTGGCAAAATCCTCCTACCAATCATCTTCCTTCGGTGCCTCAATCTCCTGCTCCATCCACTTCCAGGGTGCCTGAGCCCCCTCCAGAGTCTGGGAGCTATGCACCATATCCTGACTCGCCTAACCCTAACTCTCCATTAGCCTCAGATGAAGCCATCCTCCCTCCACCTCCACAGTCCGTGGACGACTGCAAACAATTTCAAGAGCTTTTCAGGAGAGTTGCAATCAGTCATGATATCCCCTTAGAAGAGGTTCAGGAGAATCAGCACAAACTCCTCAAAATTCTTCAACCGTCTGCGCCCTCGAAAATCATGCTCCGTATAAATGAAGCACTCATGGAGCCAGCTGACACCCTCTGGCAAACCCCAGCTTCTCTAGTACCAACTTGTAAGAAGATTGAACGTAAATACTACGTTCCTGCAAAGGACACAGACTTCCTATTTTCTTATCCACCACTGAACTCTCTTGTCATTGATGCAGTTACACAGCGAACTAAACAGTCACAATATCGACCAGCCCCACAAGACAAGGACCTTAGACGCCTTGATGTCCTGGGCCGCAAGGTTTATACATCCTCTACACTACAGTTCAGGATTGCAAACTATTCTGCTCTCCTCGCCAGCTATGATTTTGATAATTATAATAAGCTTCTCTAATTTGCCTCATGCATCCCAGCGGACAGAAGAGCAGACTTCAGATCAATCCTGTCTGAGGGACAACTGATCTCCAGAACGGTCCTACAAGCGTCCTTAGACACGGCGGACACAGCAGCCCGTACCACTGCAACTGCTGTGGTTATGCGCAGATCCTCATGGCTCTCTGCGTCAGGCATTCCTAAAGAGCTCCAGACCAAAGTGGAGGACATCCCCTTTGATAAGGACAAACTCTTTTTGAAAAAAACTGATGAACTCCTCCACACCATGAAAGATTCGAGAGTGACACTGCGCACCCTGGGCATTCACCAATCACTTCCCAGGAGACAATGATACCAACCATACCAAAGACCACGCACACATCAGTACTATCACCCTCAATCCAGACCATATGATGCAACTAGGAATCGTACTAGACCTCCAAAACGCAGACAAAATCAAAATCAAGCCACCACCTTCCGTCCACTAGGCAATAAACAACAGTTTTGAAGCTTTGGTCGAGGGTCTGCATGACCACCCCTTGATTCCACCACTTACTTGTCCATTTGGCCACCGCCTTCAGTATTTCCAACATGCTTGGCAGCGGATTACACAGGATCGTTGGGTCCTCGAAATAGTTCAGACCGGTTACTCCATCCCGTTCATATCCTACCCTCCTACCCTTTCCCCTTCCCCGTCCCTCTTCAGGGACCCCTCTCACGAACAGTTACTTCGCACAGAAGTGGCACACCTTCTGCAACTAGGCGCAGTGGAACCTGTGCCGACGCAACATCAAGGGACGGGGTTCTACTCCCATTACTTTCTAACGCAGAAGAAAACCGGGGGATGGAGGCCTATACTAGACCTACACTGACTGAACAAATTTGTGAGGACACAAAGATTCAAGATGGTCACATTGGGCACAATAATACCTGCATTGGATCAAGGGGACTGGTTCACAGCCCTCGACCTACAAGATGCTTATTTCCATATATCAATACATCCAGTCACAGACGCTTCCTACGATTCACAATCGGTCAGGATCACTTCCAATACAGAGTTCTCCCTTTCGAACTCTCTACAGCTCCAAGAGTTTTTTCCAAAACCCTAGCCGTGGTTGTGGCTCACCTCCGCAAACACGGGGTCACACTTTTACCCTACCTGGACGATTGCCTCATCAGGGGCAACTCCTATGGCGAGACACTTCAAGCCACGTGCTTCGCAATCTCCATTTTTCGCAGCCTAGGCCTCCAAATAAACATTCAAAAATCTACCCTGATACCTAATCAACAGGTCGAATTCATTGGAGCTCATCTCGACTCAACCCAGAGCAGGGCCTCGCTCCCATACAACAGATTCCTTGCTATCACGCAGCTCATACGTACGCTCTCTATTCGTCCCAGGACACAAGCAAGAATCTGCCTACAACTCCTTGGTCACATGGCAGCTACCACCTTTGTGGTTCAACACGCCAGGCTACATAGGAGATGCCTCCAGGGCTGGCTCAACTCCAGTTTCAAACCCAGCAGACATCCCTTATGTTATAACTTCTCCACCTCATGTTATAACTTCCCTACAATGGTGGACAAGTCCAGAAAACCTCTGCACAGGGGGTTTCCTTCCAGCAACGATCCCCAATGCTCATGCTCACCACGGACGCTTCCCTGATTGGTTGGGGAGCGCATCTAGGGGAACACAGGGCACAAGGCCGGTGGTCTGCATCAGAGACACATCTACACATAAATCTCTTAGAGCTCAGAGCAGTGAGGAGAGCATGCCTTCACTTTCTTCCCCTCATAAACAACAAATACCTGCGAGTCTTAACAGACAACATAGCATGTATGTATTACATAAACAGACAAGGAGGAGCCCGATCACATTCCCTCTGCATGGAAGCCATTCGACTATGGAATTGGTGCATACGACATCGAATACAGATCATCGCTTCCTACCTACCAGGCTGTCACAATACGACTGCCGACGCACTCAGCAGACACTTCTCGATGGAACACGAATGGGAACTGCACCCCGCAGTACTCCAACAGCTCTTCTCCCACTGGGGCATGCCGTCCATAGATCTCTTTGCCGCGACTCGAAACTGGAAATGCCCTCTGTTTTGCTCCAGGGCGGGACTCGGGACTGCATCCTTAGGGGATGCATTCCTCATCCCATGGAACAACTGCCTCCTGTACGCCTTCCCACCTATCCCTCTACTACACAGGGTTCTTTGGAAGATCATGGACGACAAGGCCCAGGTCATCCTTATTGCCCCAGCTTGGCCGAGACAGACGCAGTACCCCTATCTTCTCCTCATGTCCTCCCGTCACCCATGGGCTCTCCCCAACAGACCAGACCTCCTTTACCAGGACAACGGATGAGTCCTTCACCCCCAGCTCCAAAAGCTCCACCTCACAGCCTGGTTCCTTCATGGTTCCAAACCCATGAACTAGCCTGTTCCGAGCAGGTCCAACATGTCCTCTTGCACAGTAAGAGAGACTCCACTCGTAAAACCTACCTTCAGAAGTGGAGACGTTTCGCTCTTTGGTGCTCGCATAACCATTTAGCACCCAATAATGTGACCCTCCCTAACATTCTAGACTACCTCCTGAAACTAAAACAAGATGGACTCTCTATCAGCTCCATCAAAGTGCACCTGGCGGCTCTTACCACCTTCCATGACCTATTGGATGGGTACTCACTCTTTACACACCCCACCATTAAACGCTTTCTCGCTGGCCTGCAAAATCTTTACCCTGAAATTCATCCAACAGTGGCTACATGGAATCTTAACCTCGTACTTCATGCCCTCATGAAACCTCCATTTGAGCCGTTGGCTACCTCCTCTCACCTCCATATGTCCATGAAGGTGGCTTTCCTAGTTGCCATAACATCAGCGAGGAGCGTTGGTGAAATGAGTGCCCTCATGGCCCACCCTCCCTACACAATCTTCTCCAAAGATAAAGTCACTTTGAGACCACATCCTAAATTTCTTCCTAAGGTGGTGTCAACCTTCCACCTCAACCAACCTATATACTTACCTTTCTATCCCAAACCTCACAAAACTCCGCAGGAAGCAACTCTGCGTACTCTCGACGTGAGGAGAGCAATTGCCTTTTATTTAGAACGGACTAAACCATTTCGCAAGTCTCCACGACTCTTCATTTCCATTGCCGAAAGATCAAAGGGCACGGCTATCTCTAAACAACGTCTATTCAAGTGGATCTCTGACTGCATCAGATCCTGTTACCGTGCGAAGAATCTTCAACTGTCCGATAACATTAGAACTCATTCCACTAGAGCCATGTCGGCATCCATTGCCTTCTTACACAACGTTCCCATTCCTGATATCTGCAAGGCGGCTACGTGGTCATCTGAACACACGTTTGCAAAACACTATGCTCTCATGCAAGACACCACGGCAGACGCAATAGTAGGCCATACAGTACTATCTTCAGTACTCCCTGCCGCATCTCCAAAGTCCCACCAACTTTAGTGGGTACTGCTACACATTCACCTAGAGTGGAGCACCCACAGGGAGAGCACTCGAAGAAGAAGAGAAAGTTACTCACCTTGCAGTAACTGAGGTTCTTCGAGATGTGTGTCCCTGTGGGTGCTCCACTCCCCGCCCTCCTCCCCTCTACTTTGGAGTACTAGTATGATGCTCCACAGTAGAGAAGAAACTGAGGAGGGTGTGGGGCGCACGCACTCGGGAAGATTCCAACTAGACGGGAGATACCATCTGAGTGCGTGCGCCCCAACCAGGCACTGCTACCGAAAATCTCCGATCGACAGCGCCGGGATGCACCGTCACCTAGAGTGGAGCACCCACAGGGGGACACATCTCGAAGAACCTCAGTTACTGCAAGGTGAGTAACTTTCTCTTCAGTTCATCCTCCAGAGGTGAGTACAATAGAACCTCAGAATTACAAACATCTTGGGAATGGAGATTGTTCATAACGCTGAAATGTTTGTAACTCAGAACAAAACATGGTGGTTCTTTCAAAAGTTTGCAATTGAACCTTGACTTAATATAGTTTGGAAATTTTATTATGCAGAAGAAAAATGCTGCTTTTAACCATCTTAATTTAAATGAAACAAGCACAGAAACAGTTTCCTTACATTGTCAAATATTTTTTAAACTTTCCCTTTAATTTTTTAGTAGTTTACATTTAACACAGTACTGTACTGTATTTGCTTTTTTTCCCCTTTCTGTCTCTGCTGCTGCATACTTCCAGTTCCAAATGAGGTGTGTGGTTGACCAGTCAGTTCATAACTCTGGTGTTCGTAACTCCATACTGTAATTAAAGTTATGAAAAGATGCCAGAAACTTTAAAAATCACCCCTAAAAACCGTGTCACTGAGTTTGGCACGGACAAATTTCATGTTGATGGTAATGTGCTGTTCTGTAGTGTATGCAGCTGTAGATTACATTTGAAGGCAGACAATTGTAGGACACATGGAAAGTGCTAAACTGAATGAAAAGAAACAAAAACAAGAGACTGAAGCCGCAGGGCCATCAACAACAGTTAAGAAAAGGCACTGTGAATAGATTAATTAATATTAGTTTTATTATTAGGATTGATGGCATTGGTAGGCCTCGAACTACCTTAAACATTGTAAATATATCAATAAAGCATTGTGTTCAACTGATATATATATTCTGGCTAGGGAAATTAAAGTTCAGCATTTCATTTTAATTGTAGAAAAAGGGAGATTTTTTGTTTTTGTTTTTTTAAATCAGAGAATTTTGTGTTTTTATCATGGAAAAGTAGGATCCCTGCTGATCACTTGTTCCCCAGGTCTGCTGCAGGGAGGACAAGAAGTAATTGGCTTAATGTGCAGCAAGGGAGTTTTTGGTTAGGTATGAGGAAAAACTTTCTAACTATAAATGTAGTTAAGTTCTGGAATTGTCTTTCAAAGGGGGTTGTGGAATCCTCATCATTGAAGGTTTTTAAGGACAGGTTGGAGAAACATCTGTGAAGGATGGTCTAGATTTATTTGTCATGCCTCAGCACAGAGGACTGGGGAGGTGATGATCTCTTGAGGTCTCTTCCAGTCCTACATTTTTATGATTCTATGATGTTCAGAGTTAAGCACTGAAAATATATATACTTAGAAAACCAAAACCTTTATGTACTAATGTGGGTATGTAAAAGTTGATCTCTGTGTTCAAGCTTCTCTTTTAGAGATTTCATTGAAGTCAATACAAGCTTCACTTTTTACCACCACTTCAGTGAAGGCCCAATCAGTACCTGAAACCCACAACAAGTGCTTTCTGTACATTGCCATTTGACCTAAACTTATTTTCTCCTCATTCTTAAAAAAAAAAAAAAAAAAAAAATGGAAAGCTGATCCAAACTGATCAGTATATAATTGGCTGATTTTTCCCAATGTCTATCACCTTTGCCCCGTCCTTTTTTAAGACTACCATTTATAATATTTAAATTTTGGTTTTTCAAACCTGCATTTTAAGAAACTTCTTCCATGATTGATGCAGACCAATAATGTATATTATTGTCCATAAATTCATACTTTTGTAGTATTTGCAGTTGCTGTAAGTATCTTCCACCTTTTTGTTCTGTACGTGTCTGTTGCTGATATAACAGTTAAACTGTTTGTGAATTTACTATGTCTTCCTCTTTAAAACTACATAATGTGAAAAATATTGCATTTTGTAGCATTATTAATCTGAAATTTGTACAAATGTCAGATTATGTATCTTGAGTTTGATGCAGAAAGTTAGGATTTCCAAATGTATATTAGTACTTATGGCTGGAATTAGACCTGCAAATCCAAGGCCTGGTATACACTAAGCGTTTAATCCGAATTTAGCAGCGTTAAACCTATTTAACCCTGCACCCGTCCACACAACAAGGCCCTTTATATCGATATAAAGGGCTCTTTAAACTGGTTTCTGTACTCCTCCCCGACAAGAGGAGTAGCGCTGAAATCAGTATTGCCATATCTGATTAGGGTTAGTGTGGCCGCAAATAGACGGTATTGGCCTCTGAGCGATATCCCACAGTGCACCATTGTGACCGCTCTGGAAAGCAATCTGAACTCGGATGCACTGGCCAAGTACACAGGAAAAGCCCCGCAAACTTTTGAATTTCATTTCCTGTTTGCCCAGCATGGAGCTCTGATCAGCATGGGTGGTGATATAGTCCCAAATCCAACAAGAGCTCCAGCATGGACCATACGGGAGATACTGGATCTGATCGCTGTATGGGGAGACAAATCTGTTCTATCACAGCTCCATTACAGAAGATGAAATGCCAAAGCATTTGAAAAAATTTCCAGGCTATGATAGACAGAGTCCACAGCACAGTGCTGTGTGACAAGCCTAACGGAAAGCCAAAGAATCAAATGGACGCTCAAGGAGGGGATACTGAGGAGTCCAGCTATCCCACAGTCCCCACAGTCTCCGAAAAGCATTTGCATTCTTGGCTGAGCTCCCAATGCCTGAAGGATCAAAAACATTTTCCCAGGTGTTTCAGGGTATATGTCGTCAATTTACACCCTCCCTCCCCCGTGAAAGAAAAGGGGGAAAAAAAAAGTTTCTCGCCTTTTTTCAATGTCATCCTATGTCTACTGCATGCTGCTGGTAGATGGGGTGCTGCGGCGCTGAACACCAGCATCCCCTCCCCGGTGGCAGACGGTACAATCCATCATAATCAGCAGCCCGTGAGTGCTCCTGGGTGGCCTCGGTGAGGTCGGCCGGGGGCACCTGGGTAAAAATGGGAATGACTTCCGGTCATTCCCAGCAGATGGTACAAAACAGCTGGTAACAATCTTCATCACAGCAACTGGAGGCTGAGCTCCATCAGCCCCTCCACTTTCATGTCTAAAGAAAAGATCCTGTACTGCCTGGACTATCATAGCAGCGAGATGCTGGGCTCCTCTCTCCCCCACCGTTTTTTATGTCCTGCCTGGACTATCATAGCAGGGGGAGGCTGCCTCCCCCTCATTTTATCTCACAAAAAGTCAGTGTTTCTTATTCCTACATTCTTTGTTACTTCATCACACAAATGGGGGGACACTGCCCCGGTAGCCCAGAAGGGTTGGGGGAGGAGGGAAGCAACGGGTGGGGTTGTTGCAGGGGCACCCCCTAGAATGGCATGCAGCTCATCATTTCTGCGGGATCTCTGGGGCTCTGACACAGAGCAGCTGTGCTCTCTCTGGTTCTCTAGTACACTTGCCCCATATTCTAGGCAGGACTGACTCTATTTTTAGACAAAACATAAAGAAGGGAATGACCCGGGGAGTCATTCCCATTTTTGTCCATGCTCCCCCGGCCAACCTCAGCGAGGCCAGCCAGGAGCACCCATGACAGCAGCAGACGGTACAGAACGACTGATAACCGTCATCTCATCGCCAATTTACAATGGCATGGCAGACGGTGCAGTAGGGATGGTAACGATCTCTGCAAAGGCAAATGAATGCTGCTGTGTAGCACTGCAGTACTGTGTCTGTCAGCAGCATCCAGTACACATACGGTGACAGTGACAAAAAGCAGAACGGGCTCCATGGTTGCGCAGGGCAATCCAGGGAAAAAGGGCATGAAATGATTGTCTGCCGTTGCTTTCATGGAGGGAGGATTGAGTGACAACATTTACCCAGAATCACCCGCGACACTGTTTTTGCATTGGGATCTCAACCCAGAATTCCAATGGGCTGGGGAGACTGCGGGATAGCTACCCACAGTGCAACGCTCCGGAAATCAATGCTAGCCTCGGTACATGGATGCACACCACTGAATTAATGTGCTTAGTGTGGCCGCATGCACTCGACTTTATACAATCTGTTTTATAAAACCGGTTTATGTAAAATCGGAATAATCCCATAGTGTAGACATACTCCAAGAAGCAGCACTATATAATAAAAAACAAGTTATTTGATTTCAGCCACTAGATTTGGGGTACATTGTCCCCTTTCAAATCCAGTCTGAACAGAAGGCAGTTGAGGATTAATTAATATGCATCAGGATTAGTTTCTCTATCAGTTTATAGGTAACGTACAGCAGAGACATTGGTCATTAGTTCTTTTGGTCTATCAGCGGTTTCCCTTGCTTGGGAACAGCTACAGTCTTTTCTCTGCACCCCACTTTTGGGATGTGATAGTCTTGGCTATGACAATTCAAAATTGGAGCAGCCAGCTTTTGGTGATTCATCTTTCACTTTTGGGCCAAATTGTTGTGGATGTTGTTTGGCCCAAGAGCATTGTTAATCTACAATTGATGTATAACCAGGTCGAGCTGTTGATCAGTAAAAGGAGCCATCAGATTCGTGTCCCCTCTCAGTCTGTCATCTGTCACCAACAATCATTTTAACTGCATGGCTGAAAACATTCTCGATTAGAAGAAATTGGCCACCAGCAGTGATGCGATGAAGTCTAGTCTGACTGGATTTCCTTCTTGATCAGACTAGATGTCCACTCAGTCTCTTAACAATTTGCCAGGGTTTGTTACTGGAATGCATGAAGTTCAATTTGAAGACAGGTTTCTTTCCATCGCTCTTGCCTGGTTTGATCTAGAAGGTCTCTACTTCTGAAAGAGGTCTCTACTTCTGTCCAATCCCACCCCCCAAAAAACCCTATTCATTCTTGATGGATTTAAATTCTTGATATAGTCTGGTTTTATCAGATGACCATCCAGGAATGAATTATTGTTGATTAAATCAGTGAAGCATACATTTCTTTACATCAGCCAGAACTTTCAGCAATAAAGTTTGGTAGACAGCGCTGATATGGTTCCAAATATCTAATTCCAAATCTTTACCCACACAAGACTCCAACTTGGATTGGAACAGATCCCAGCTTGCCTTCTGGAAATTGCACCAGGGTTTCTGGGGGGTCACTTTTACTTGGAATTTGCATGTCTGCTGTGATCAGGCATAGCTAGTGCAGGGAACAAGGAAACATATCAAGCACTTGAGGCTGCATGACCACTAGAGGGTGCTGTCCAGTTCAAGGAAGGAACCTGAGGTGCATCTTTTATTCCGGGGGTGGCTACTTAGGATCCTACAGAAGCTGCAGGTTGACCATCGATGCCCACTCCCCAAGCCTTACACCATCCACACCATCAGGGTATCCCCTGTGGGAACAGTGTGAATTTTAAATTTATCACAGTGAACTAAAGGTCCTGAGAAGATGGGAAAGACAGCAGTTGGCTGATGGAGGTTTGTAGACATTAATAAGAGTCAGATCCTTCACTTCTATAGCTTTTCACTGGATAACATTATTTGGACATGATGATGAGACTGGTGTTGCTGGAATACCTTCCAATATGGCCTATGATGGGGGTGAGTCACAAAGGCAAAGCCGGGAATTGATAGTAACAGTGTGTGTTTCCTGATGCAAGATGACATGTGCTTCAAGTTCTTCTGCCAGCTGAAGGGAGGATATTTCTCTTGGCCACTGAAATTCCTCCAATATTGAGGTGTAGCACCTTGAGAGCCGATCCTAGTGCTAAGGTTTGTAATGTTGACTCTGATATGGGCTCCCTTGGATGATGATTCCTTCTGACTGTATTTCTTTCACTTTTTATGATAAGAACTTGAGCTCAGATTTTGCATTTTGTCAACTTTAGCTTCAAGTTCTTTGTGTGAGTCAAGATACAGAAAATACATTTGAGTCAGGAAAGAAAGTTGATACAGTCCTTGTTGACCTTACAGCAATCTGACACACTATAGAATGTCGAGCTGATTGTCAAGCTGCTGCACAGTTACGTCTTGTAGGCCAATGGTGTGATTCATCCAAGAAATGATCAGTAACCAAAGCTTCATCCTGGAAGCTGGGGAGAAAATCTAATCACCTTAAATGTATCTGTAATTGCCTTCCACGAGGGTCATTTTTGGCTGCCCTTTTGTTCAGTATCTACATATATAACTGACCTGAAATGCAGGACAAGAAGTACGTGTATGCTGGTGATGAATGCTACTTTTTAGTCACAGGTATTTTTAGTAAAAGTCACGGGCAGTAAACAAAAAGTCCATGACTTTTAATATATACCTTAACTAAAACTTGGGAAGGAGGTGGGGCTGTGGGCGCTTAGGGGTGCGGTCCAGGGACACTGTGGGTGCTGTGGGAGTGACCCGGGACCCCTGTTGGTGCTGGAAGGTAGGGGGCCAAGCCGTGTTGCTGGTGCTGGGGGTGCAGGATTGGCAGGGCTCGCAGGGTGCCTACTAGGCTCCAGGTCCGCATGTCCCTGCAGCTCTGGCCAGTGGGGCTCCAATCACTCTTCCCGCCACAAGCGCCGGCTCTGCAGGCTCAGTTCCCATTGGCTGGGAACTGCAGCCAATATGAGCTGCAGGGGTAGGGCTTGCGGGAGCAGGCAGCGCACAGAGCCCCCTGGCCTCTACTCCACCTATGCCGGTGGGAGCCAGGGAGCCCCCCTACCCAAAAGTAAGTGCCTCCCTACCCCTCAACACCCTGCTTCTAGCCTTGAGCTCCCTCCCACACACCCAAACTGCTGCTGCTGGCCCAGAGGCTGCCCAGCTTGGGCAGTGCCTGAGCCAGCAGCAGCTGCTGCAGAAGTCACGGAATCCATGACCTCCCTGACAAACAGTATTACTGATGATATCGGTAATGATGGCACTGGAAACTATTTCCATAGGATTGAAGAGAATCTCAGCCAAGACAGATATTTGGACTACTTACTTCCGGCAGTGGAGACTAATCCTTAGTGAAACCAAGACAGGGCAACTGCTTTCTTTCTAAACGGTCATCTTACCAGTCAATCCATATTGATCTGTGTACAAGGACAGTTACATTCCATTCCAATCAATTGTCACATACTTGGGAGTAAAACTTGACCGTAGCCTGAGATACCAGCCTTTCCTGGAACACCTGAAAATGAAGATCTCTTCCTGTGCTGCCTTGATACGATAACAATTAAGAACCTCCTAGGGAGCAGACCCTTCAGTCCTTTGTACACATGTATTGGCCCTGATATTCGCTCCAGCTGAATACTGCTCTGCAGCTTGGGGGGTGCAGTTGCCATGCCCGTCTTGTCAACATGGAGCTGAATTCAGCCATTTGTATTAGTGGCTGCTTGCATTATACCTCAACCTCCAGTTTTGTATGTGCTAGTGTACGTAGCTCTGTCAGACCTTAGATAAGATACCATTACTGTTAAGTCTGCCAGGAGAGCTATGACCAATTAAACCAACCTATTACACCTCTGGTTGAAGCCCCATTTTCAGACAGGAATCAACACAGAGCAGCAATTAGAAGATCTGGTTTTATTCAGAGAAAGGATAGGAAGGAGTGTTTGTAAGCAAGACATGAGAAGTAAATCTTCCACTCTAGTCAGCATTAGTAAGGCCTTAGCTGGAGTACTGTGTTCAGTTCTGGACGCCACACTTTGGGAGGGATAGGAACAAACTGGAGAGAGCACAGAGGAGAGCAAGAAAAATGATTAAACATGACCTACATGGAAAAAATTGGGTTTGTTTAGTCTGGAGATGAGGACTGAAGGGCAACATAAGTCTTCAAGTATGTAAAAGGTTGTTTTAAAGAGGAGGGTGATAAAGTGTCCTCCTTATCCTGCTGAGGACAGGACAAGAAGTAATGGGCTTAAATTGCACAAGGGAGTTTTAAGTTAGGTTTTAGGGGGAAAAACTCCTGATTGTAAGGGTAGTTAAACACTGGAACAAATTACCTAGGGAGGTTGTGGAGTCTGTCATTGGAGATTTTTAAGAACAGGTTAGATAAACACTGGTCAGGGATGATCTAGATCAATGGTTCTCAGCCAGGAGTACACGTATCCCTGTAGGTATGCAGAGGTCTTCCAGGGGGCACATCAAATCGTCTAGATATTTGCCTAGTTTTACAACAGGCTACCTAAAAAGCACTAGCAAAGTCAGTACAAACTAAAATTTCATACGGACAGTGACTTGTTTATACTGCTTTATATACTATACACTGAAATGTAAGTACAGTATTTATATTCCAATTGATTTATTTTATAATTATGTGGTAAAAATGAGAAAGTAAGCAATTTTTTGGTAACAGTGTGCTATTGACACTTTTTTGTATTTTTATGTCTGATTTGTAAGCAAGTAGATTTTAAGTGAGGTGAAACTTGGGGTATGCAAGACAAATCAGATTCCTGAAAGGGGTACAGTAGTCTGGAAAGGTTGAGAGTCACTTATCTAGATAATACTTAGTCCTGCCTCAGTGCAGGGGACTGGACTAGATGACCAATCAAGGCACTGGCGCTGACTTTTGGTTTTGCCTGTGCGTGCTCCTCTCCGCCCCCTCTCCCCTATGTAAATTGCAGGTGGGGCCTCAGGGGGAAGAGGCCGAGTGAGGGTGGAATCTTGAGGAGGAGCACGGGCTGGGTCATGTGGGGAAGAGGCCAAGCGGGGCAGAGCCTGGGGCACAGCAGTGGGCGGGGCTTTGGAAGGAAGAGACCAAGATGGGGCGGGGCTTCAGGGTAGAGTCGGGGGTGGGGCCCACAAAAGATTAATCTGGCCCTGTGGGTCCTTGAGTATCCCCTATCTTTTTCGGTGGGTGCTTGAGTACCAGAGCTCCCATGGAGTCAGCACCTACATATCAAGGTCTCCTTCAGTCCTACATTTCTACAATTCTATGATCCTGTGGACCCGGCTGTGACACCATGTCTAATCTCTAGACATCCCTTTGCTAAGGCAGCTCTAGCACTCCTGGAGAAGAGCACTACTGGTCCTTTAGCATACACTACTGTTCAGCGCTGCTAGTGAGTGGAAGTATCAGTGGAAGAGAGTCTAACACGGATCAGCAACCTTTCAGAAATGATGTGCCGAGTCTTCATTTAGTCACTTTAATTTAAGGTTTTGCGTGCCGGTAATGCATTTTAATGGTTTTTAGAAGGTCTCTCTCTATGTCTATATATTGTATAACTAAACTAGTGTTGTACTGTAAAATAAACAAGGTTTTCAAAATGTTTAAGAAGCTTCATTTAAAATTTAAATTAAAATGTTGATCTTACACTGCCAGCCCTCTCAGCCCGCTGCTGGTCTGGGATTCTGTTCACCTAGGCTGGCAGTGGGCTGAGTGGGGCCTGCAGCCGGGACCCTGGCTGGTATGGGTCTGGCAGCCAGAACCCCAGACTGGCAGCAGGCTGTGCGGGGCCGGTGGCCGGAACCCCTGACCGGTACTGGGCTGAGCAGCTCAGCCCACTGCCACTTGGGTTCCATCCTCCGGCTTCTGCCAGCTGGGATCCCGGCTGCAGGACCCGCTAAGCCCAGTGCCGGTCTGGGATCCCGGCCCTGCCCACATACAGTGGGTACCTACCTTCTCCCTGGTTCTGGCCCATTCTCTTCCTCTCTCTGCACTGAGCTGAGGGTGGGAGTGCACTGAGCACAGGGCTGAGTGTGAAGGGTCTGGCAAGGAGCTAGAATGAGGGAGTTGGCTCAGGGTTGGGGCAGGAGGTTTGGGTGAGGGGCACTTAGCTGGGCAGCTCCCGTTTGGTGCCAGGGGTGCAGGTGGGAATGTGGGGCTGGGGGTGTGCAGGAGCTCCTGTTTGGTGCTCAGGGTGTGGGGGGTGCAAGAGTCAGGGCAGAGGGCTGGGGGCATGTGAGGTGGGTGCAGGTGTCAGGGGGTGGGGGTGGCTGGGTATGTGTGGGGGTGCCAGAGTCAGGGCTGGGATCATGGGGAGGGGGTGAAGGAGTCAAGCAGAGGGTACAGGGCTCAGGGCAGAGGCCTGGGGGTGTGTGCAAGGCTCAGGGCGGAGGTGTGGGGCTGCGGGGCTCAGGGCAGAGGGCTTGGTGTGTGTGGAGGGTTAGGGCTGAGGGGTGTGGGGAGGGGGGGAGTCGGCAGGGGGCTGGGGTGTGTCCCCCTATTCCACCCCACCCCACCCCTCTTCTCTGAAGACCCTGGGACTCCTCCCCAATCCCCCCACCCCCCGACTGCCCCCACCCCATTTCCAACGGACCCTTACCCTTACCCTTACCATGAGGTGCCTGGCAGTATGTTCTGTTCCGCGGAGAGCCAGACACGCCGCTCCACGGGAGCGTGCAACCCCAGCCCCCAGAGCACTGCATGTGCAGTGGCAGGGCCCCGGGGAGGAGAGAAGGTGGGGGAAGGGCCGATGGCTCGCTGCACTTGGCTGGGCGCTCCGCCCCGGGAGCGCGGACCCCATGGCTTGTCGCACCAGAAGAGTGGGGCGATTTGCCCACCCCTGCATTACGGTTGCCACAGCTGTGTACTAGATTGACCTGGTCTCCTCTCCATGTTGAGCAGCGTTGCAATCAGCAACTCATATTGTGGAAGAGTGCCAATTTGACATCTAGTTGGCAGTTTATGCCTTGCCTAGCCTCCCTTCATTCAAAGCCTATCCTTTAGTTACGGAACCTAGACACGGAGCTCTGATGTCTACATATGAGAAGACATTACTAGATATATGTCAGTGATTTTTTTTTAACTAGCTATATATTTTTAACTAAAGTGAAACTCATTTCTGTTTTTGTCTAAAGATAGTTTTACACGGGATATTTTGGCTAGTAGTAGGCAAGTGATTTTTTTGCTTAGAAACTTTGCTAACAATGTTTTACAACAATTTGCTTATTTAATCTTCCAATTATTTTTCTTTTACGCTGATGAACTTATAGAAACTCTCTTTCATTGGGTATTTGAGCTTCCTATACCTCACTAAAATGTGGTCCTTTTAAAACCCTGATCCAGATGAGCTTTTGCTAGACCATTTTGGCACAAAGGGTTAGAATGATTCTGTTTGGGCTTGTTTTTGGCACAACTTCAAATTCTGAAAGTTGTCATAGTTTCAGCTTTACGCTGTAAGTGACACTGTGAGTTGAGCATTACAAATCTGGAAAACAGCAGGAAGCAGCTTCTAAAAATAACATTAAAGATTTCCTTATATTCCCGAGAATTAATCTACAAAAATCTATACTGCCTTAACTGTTCTTTGTATTCAGTTTAAAAACATCTGTTTAAATTGGCTTTTACTTTTAACTTCACAATTCAAACTGAATGATTGCTGGCTGAATTTGTTTAAAAGTAAATACTCTTATTTACTAGAACCGACATTTGATTAGAATGGCTAGTATAAAGTATTTAGGAAAAGATGCTGGTAGTGTCACCTATAGTTAAGGTTCTCTAATGCTTTCCTTTATAAAGTTCTGTTTTCAGATACTTATAACTTTGCTGAACTTTAAGTATTTGAACTAAAAATGTTCATGATTGGTGTCTGTCTTGACCTTTTTTAAGCCTCAAACCGCTGAACCATTTTACTGAAATGGGTGTGGGGAATGTTTTTGCTCATGTTTTAAAAAATAATTTAAACTATTTTGAGAAGATCTAGGTTCTCCATGTTTTGGAATAATTTGCTGGAGGGATTGTCCCAGGGCAAGAAAGATTCATTTACCAATTTCTAAGACTCTGCAAATCACCATTTGCACATACTCAGCTGAGGTTTATGAGATTTTTAGAAGTAAAATTCTCTGAAGATTTTGCCAGCACTGAGGAAGGCTGTCAACTTTTGCTCCTGGATGTTGGGGTCATTAGGGGATCAGGCACTAGAATTGAGAGCTTGGAGAGACACTTCGCAGTGCTATGTGCTTCCCCTTCTGGTGCCCAGGCAGCATTGAGGAGAAAGAGGAAGCCATCTGACCCCAATGCATAGGAGTGAGGAGTCAGAGAGAAGGAGTGGGGGAAGGTGGGGGGAATAAAGAATAGGATAGTAAAAGAGAGGGACAGGAGCTGAGAGAAGAGATGATGAGTCTGTAATCCCTGGAGAACTCTCCCTTGCAGTACCTGTAACTGAAAGCAGGGTTCCTGGGTCTCAACGTTTTTTCTATTGTCAAGCAAATAGCCATTAAATCCCACTAGCAAAGAGTCTTATTCCTCCCTCCAGTGGCTGGCTCATATAGGATACATCTGCACTTCAAGCTGGAGGAGTAAGTCCCATCTGGAAGAGAAATACTGTACTAGCTCTGATTGAGCTACCATGCTAAAAATAGAATGTTGCTGTGACAGTGCAAGTGGCAGGAAGACCTAGCCATCCCAAGTACATATCCATCCAAGAGGCTATATATGTACTTGAGGTGGCTTCCCCTCTCCCTGTTGACCTACACTCTATTTTTAGCACAGAGCTAGCACAGGTGTGTCCCTTTAAGCTGGAATTTACATTTTCAGTTTGAAGTGTGGATGTACCCATAGTCTAATAGCCTACCTCTGCTGCCAGTTATTCAGTTACCTCAAATTGTGGAAATCTGTGCTGCTGTTCTACTGCTGCTGGTGACCCTTGTGGGGGTTAGTATGGTTCCATCTAATAGAATTCATTTTTAAAGTTTTCTTTCTTTTTTAATTTAGGAAATTACATTTAAAAATTGTCAAATTAAAAGAACATTAAGGCTGTAAGGCTATTAAACACTCAAAAGTTAAGAAATGCCATATGTAAGCAATGCTAGATTGCCTGTATAATCTTAATTCAACACCCCTTGTGCACGTGCATTATGATAGTCTTTAATTATATGATCACATATTATTTTTCTCATAGGACACCTGCTTCGTTCAGTGTACAAGATGGAGGGTGTTTGGGAATGAATCCGGGTTGGGTACTGACACCTTGGTCCAGATGTGCAGAAGTATTTATCACTCACAATAACTGAACTCAGTTGGAGCTGTAGTTTGGATTTATAAAGTGCTATAAAATGCTAAGTACTCTTAAAACTAACTAGGCCCTCAAGTGTACATGGGTGTCAGGTTTGTATAATTTTTAGTGGTGCCTAGATTGGGTCCAGGCAGAGCTGTTCGGTTCATAGTACGGACCGGATCAGCTGTCCCGGGTCCCGCGCCTTGGGGGCCCTGTGCTTCAGGGGGCACGGGGTCCAGGGTGGCCTGAGGTTAACAGGGGCTTGGTGCCAGCAGCAGCAAGCAACCTGGCCCCAGCCCGCCCCACCCTGCCAGCTCCCAGCATTGCTCGAGGGAGTGGGTGGAAGCCAGACCCAGGTGGGGTAGGGACTTGGGGGAAGGGGTGGAATGGGGGCGAGGAGGGGGCACAGCAGGGGCAGGCTGGAGCCAGGTCACTCTCTGCTACTGGCACCAGGCCCCGCTAACTGCCCAGACCGCCCTGGACCCCGCGTTCCCCTGAAGCCTGGGCCCCCTCAAACATTGGTGGAGCCGGTCCCACGTTCCTAAATATTGGTGGAGCATGGGCATCACGGGCCCATATAACTCACCACCCAAGTGTAGGTATCTCAAGTGTAGCATACAAATTAGTGGACACTAACAGTTTTGACTTTAATCTCTTTGTGCTTCAGTTCCCCATCTGTAAAATGGAGATGATACCACCTATTGTCATAGGATGTTTAATGTTTATGAGGCACATAGATATTAGAGTGATGAGCACCATAAAGAAAGCTCACGATTAAATTAATACTATTTTCAGTGCAGGGATTGGATGGTGTGTGGTAAATAAGGCCTGGGGCCACACATTGAATGATGGAGATAAAAAATAAATATTGATTAGCTATCTTTTCAGCAAGCATGCTGTTCATCCTATGTACTGAATGATGTAGGAGTAAAGAAGAAAAAATTGTATGTGATCATGTAATTAAAGACTATACCTTAGTGCATACATACAAGGAGCCTAAAGTAAGGTTCCACAAGCAATCTTAATTCTGGCACTTCCTAGCTTTTGACTGCTTGTCTTTGCAACCTTAATATTCTTTTAATATAATTTTTTTTGTCTGTAATTTGTATTGTTGTAGTTTTTACTGGTTGTTCTCACTACAGTTTCTTTGTGTAGTTTCTTTTATTATGTTGGCAAGGTTTATATAGTTCACATTGTCCAGAAAATGTAATCTGAAAAATCAGAAGTGTATATTTGCTTTTCAGTCTTCATCTAGTCCCATGGAAATCCAAGTCCTGCTACCATCCCTGTCACATTTCTGCAAGTGAAAGTTTGCACATCCCATCTTCTCTTACTGAAATCAGTACTTTACTAGAGGGACCAGCAGCAGGAAGGTGTGCGTGTGTGTGTGTGTGTGTGTGTATCTGTTTTTTTAAAGTAAAAATAGGATGTTCGTTTAAAAAAAAAAAAAAAAAAAAAAAAAAACCAGGTAAGGTTCCTCTTCCTCTTTTTCATTGTTTAAAAAAATCTCTCTCTCTCTCTCTCTCTCTCTCTCTGTAGTTCTCTGTTCATTCTACATCCATGGTACTGTACTTTGTGTTTCCTCACAGTTATTACTTCTTGCGACACTACTCCAAGAGATTGGAGTTCATTACAGTCTCAAACTAAAAGCAGCTGTTTCAGGATTTGAAATTTTCATATACACCTCTGCCCCGATATAATGCTAAACTGTTGCTACCCATTGAAACCACTAATTCCTTTACTCCCTGCTAAAGTATCATCCATGATCTGCCCCCTAATATTTCTAGCTGTGCTATTTTACAGCTTAGTATGCTGTATTTAATTTAGTATCTGGCATAATAGAATGCTAGCTTGTGATTCTGTTGGAATTTATACCACAGAGAACTCTGAAGGCTTTAAAAATATACATGAGAAAAAGATAATCCCACAGTCCTTTTTCTAGGATCTGGACACAATGAGATTTACTTGTACGAAAGGGTTCTGAAAACATGGTATAACATTAGTGATATTTCATATCCACTAATGACTCCTGGAAACGTCACTTAACTGGTCGCACATTATATCCGAATGTGTTTACATAGAACTCTCCATTTGTTTCATTGATATGGACCCAGGTATTTAGAGTTTTTTGTTGGTCTTGTTTCACCTGGCCCTACATCCAACCTGATAACACTTCTCTGTCTCTCTGCTGAGAGCGGCCTAACAACTGTGGGGTGGATACTTAGCCAGTAGGGAGAGCCAGAAACAGAGAGGGGCTTTATTCCTTCCTC